>NW_025533706.1:67500-85000 GCF_020615455.1 Coregonus clupeaformis
TGGACATTGAACCCAGTGATACACCACTGGACATTGAACCCAGTGATACACCACTGGACATTGAACCCAGTGATACACCATTGAACCCAGTGATACCCCGCTGGACATTGAACCCAGTGATACACCACTGGACATTGAACCCAGTGATACACCATTGAACCCAGTGATACACCACTGGACATTGAACCCAGTGATACACCACTGGACATTGAACCCAGTGATACCCCGCTGGACATTGAACCCAGTGATACACCACTGGACATTGAACCCAGTGATACACCATTGAACCCAGTGATACACCACTGGACATTGAACCCAGTGATACACCATTGAACCCAGTGATACACCATTGAACCCAGTGATACACCACTGGACATTGAACCCAGTGATACACCATTGAACCCAGTGATACCCCGCTGGACATTGAACCCGGTGATACACCACTGGACATTGAACCCAGTGATACACCATTGAACCCAGTCATCCTTTACCTTGTCCTCACGTCTTCCTCACTCTTTCTCTCCCTTCCTCTCCTCTCCTACTTGTCTGCTGTGTTCCCTCTCTCTCTCTCTCTCCATCCCTCCTTCCTTTCCCTCCGTCCCGTAGGCGGCGGTGCACGGTGTTCGTCTGAACAGCAGCGAGTTGCGTCTGTCCTGGCACAAGCCTGCCGTCTCCCTGACCTCCCAGGAGCCTGACGAGCAGGAGGCAGATCATGACGAGGTGAAGGGGGGTGTTGTTTTGACAGTTACGGAGTAATGGATGTTAATGCTAATGGTTGTAGAAGTGTTTGGAGAATGAGTGTGTTGGGCACAGCGATTCACAGGTAAGGCTTTCTCAAAGGCCACACTCATCCAATGAAAAATGAGACAATGGGAGGCAGAAATGTAAGGTGGTTTGTTTCTCTATTAGCTTGATGCCTCACTAAATGATTCTGCTGCTCTGTCGTTCACTACGTACTTTAGTCTGAGACTGCCGTCGTCCAAGTCCTTTTGTGGTGACGAGGCGCGCAGGAGAAGTTGTTCAAGACCTAAGTCATCAGCGATTTGGATCATCTCTAACCGATCAGAGTATCAAAGCCAATAAAAACATGTCAAATCGCTTTACCAACGTGTGTGTTCTGGCTCTGGTCCAACCCATCGGTTTCTGGAACGGTCAGACGGTCCCGAATGTGTTGGCATTCGTTGAAGGGTACTCAGATCCAGACTCATTGAGGAGAAGAGGGCGGCAGGTAGCGTAGAGGTTAAGAGCGTTTGCTGGTTCAAATCCCTGAGCCGACTAGGTGAAAAATCTGCCGGCGTGCCCTTGAGCAAGGCACTTAACCCTAATTGTTCCTGTAAGTCGCTCTGGATAAGAGCATCTGCTAAAATGACTAAAATGTAATGAAACTAACATCCGTGGGCGTAGCGTTTGGCCAGATCAATGAGTTTGGATAGCCAGGGAATATCTTTCTACCTTTTTTCATTCATTATGAAAGTGTTTGTCTCACCCTGTCTTGTCCCTTTGTAGTTCCAGGAAGAGTCGCTGATTGATGATGCGTTGCTACAGGACGACGATGAGGAGGATGATGACAACGAGCCCCGCCCCTGGCGCAGATGAAGACGGCCCTGATTGGACGAAACGCTAACGCAACTTTTTATTGCTTTGCAGTTTCTGATTGGCTGTCTGTTTTTGAAACTTCTAGGTGCATTTCACTATGGTTAGAACCTAAACAGCTAATTCATTCTGTTGTACTGATTCAATAGATCACTAGACAAAGTACTGTTGGAGGTTCATGGAAATACTGTTTTTTTTTTTTCTTCCTGCTTTTCATTTGTACAAATAGTTTGATAACATTTAAGATGGTACAGTTTATTTTTGCTTATTGGGTAGAAATGATCTGATACCAGATGACTTTAGAAAAATGGCATTGACCGATCAGATCAAATGATGCCATAAGAGCATTGTGTTGAACGCTGTGCAATGTTTAAAAGTGAGAACCGCAGAAGGGCGAAGTTACTAAATGATGTGTTGACTGTGTGATATTAAGGTTGCTTCTTGTGTAAATATTTTATGTCTGGATTTTAATGATTTGTATGACAGCTTTGCTTCTCGATTCTTCCTTGGATTTATTTTTGAAATGTCAAAAAAAAAATAAAGACTAGAAATGGTCCCCCCCAAAAACAATCAGCTGCAAAAAAACAAACAGAAAAAAAACATTGGAGAATCCTGCAGCTGTGATGGCATTGATGAAATAAACAAAACCAGCTGGAAAAAAAACATCCCCACAAAAAAGCTGACAAAATAAAGACCATTAAAAAATAAACGTTTTCACAAAAAGAGCAAATTTCCATATGGTTTTCCATTTTCCATAAAAAATGGTAAAGAGATGAAAACAATTTTCCATGTCCACACTTGGTGAGGCTCGGTGTCAGTAAGATGGTATCTCTTGGTATGGTGTCTCGGTAACGGTAAGTTCTGTTTATCTCTTGGTATGGTATCTCAGTAACGGTAAGTTCTGTTTATCTCTTGGTATGGTATCTCGGTAACGGTAAGTTCTGTTTATCTCTTGGTATGGTATCTCGGTAACGGTACGTTCTGTTTATCTCTTGGTATGGTATCTCGGTAACGGTAAGTTCTGTTTATCAACAGGACATATTGTCTCTTAGACCTGGGACCAGAGGACAACAGGACATATTGTCTCTTAGACCTGGGACCAGAGGACAACAGGACATAATGTCTCTTAGACCTGGGACCAGAGGACAACAGGACATATTGCCTCTTAGATCTGGGACCAGAGGACAACAGGACATAATGTCTCTTAGACCTGGGACCAGAGGACAACAGGACATAATGTATCTTAGATCTGGGACCAGAGGACAACCTGACCTGATAGACACTTCCTCTTCTGATCAACAATACATTTTGGATTTTACTTTTGAAATGTTCATGCCATGATTTGTAATAATGGTGATCATTTGTAATAAATGATGTGTGTGTGTATAATACATGTTTCCTATGTCTTGGTCTCTTCTCTGAGTAATGATAACATTTCAATGGATGTCTGTATTGGAGGTCCTGTGGCAGTTATAATGTGTCTATAACGTGTTGTTTAGCCTGTACCTCTACCTGTCCTGCTGTGAAGGACTTATAACGTGTTGTTTAGCCTGTACCTCTACCTGTCCTGCTGTGAAGGACTTATAACGTGTTGTTTAGCCTGTACCTCTACCTGTCCTGCTGTGAAGGACTTATAACGTGTTGTTTAGCCTGTACCTCTACCTGTCCTGCTGTGAAGGACTTATAACGTGTTGTTTAGCCTGTACCTCTACCTGTCCTGCTGTGAAGGACTTATAACGTGTTGTTTAGCCTGTACCTCTACCTGTCCTGCTGTGAAGGACTTATAACGTGTTGTTTAGCCTGTACCTCTACCTGTCCTGCTGTGAAGGACTTATAACGTGTTGTTTAGCCTGTACCTCTACCTGTCCTGCTGTGAAGGACTTATAACGTGTTGTTTAGCCTGTACCTGTCCTGCTGTGAAGGACTTATAACGTGTTGTTTAGCCTGTACCTCTACCTGTCCTGCAGTGAAGGACTTATAACGTGTTGTTTAGCCTGTACCTCTACCTGTCCTGCTGTGAAGGACTTATAACGTGTTGTTTAGCCTGTACCTGTCCTGCTGTGAAGGACTTATAACGTGTTGTTTAGCCTGTACCTCTACCTGTCCTGCAGTGAAGGACTTATAACGTGTTGTTTAGCCTGTACCTCCACCTGTCCTGCTGTGAAGGACTTATAACGTGTTGTTTAGCCTGTACCTCTACCTGTCCTGCTGTGAAGGACTTATAACGTGTTGTTTAGCCTGTACCTCTACCTGTCCTGCTGTGAAGGACTTATAACGTGTTGTTTAGCCTGTACCTGTCCTGCTGTGAAGAACTTATAACATGTTGTTTAGCCTGTACCTCTACCTGTCCTGCTGTGAAGGACTTATAATGTGTTGTTTAGCCTGTACCTGTCCTGCTGTGAAGGACTTATAACGTGTTGTTTAGCCTGTACCTCTACCTGTCCTGCTGTGAAGGACTTATAACGTGTTGTTCAGCCTGTACCTCTACCTGTCCTGCTGTGAAGGACTTATAACGTGTTGTTTAGCCTGTACCTCTACCTGTCCTGCTGTGAAGGACTTATAACGTGTTGTTCAGCCTGTACCTCTACCTGTCCTGCTGTGAAGGACTTATAACGTGTTGTTTAGCCTGTACCTCTACTGCTGTGAAGGACTTATAACGTGTTGTTTAGCCTGTACCTCTACCTGTCCTGCTGTGAAGGACTTATAACGTGTTGTTTAGCCTGTACCTGTCCTGCTGTGAAGGACTTATAACGTGTTGTTTAGCCTGTACCTCCACCTGTCCTGCTGTGAAGGACTTATAACGTGTTGTTTAGCCCGTACCTCTACCTGTCCTGCTGTGAAGGACTTATAACGTGTTGTTTAGCCTGTACCTCTACCTGTCCTGCTGTGAAGGACTTATAACGTGTTGTTTAGCCTGTACCTCTACCTGTCCTGCTGTGAAGGACTTATAACGTGTTGTTTAGCCTGTACCTGTCCTGCTGTGAAGGACTTATAACGTGTTGTTTAGCCTGTACCTCTACCTGTCCTGCTGTGAAGGACTTATAACGTGTTGTTTAGCCTGTACCTGTCCTGCTGTGAAGGACTTATAACGTGTTGTTTAGCCTGTACCTCTACCTGTCCTGCTGTGAAGGACTTATAACGTGTTGTTCAGCCTGTACCTGTCCTGCTGTGAAGGACTTATAACGTGTTGTTTAGCCTGTACCTGTCCTGCTGTGAAGGACTTATAACGTGTTGTTTAGCCTGTACCTCTACCTGTCCTGCTGTGAAGGACTTATAACGTGTTGTTCAGCCTGTACCTGTCCTGCTGTGAAGGACTTATAACGTGTTGTTTAGCCTGTACCTCTACCTGTCCTGCTGTGAAGGACTTATAACGTGTTGTTTAGCCTGTACCTCTACCTGTCCTGCTGTGAAGGACTTATAACGTGTTGTTCAGCCTGTACCTCTACCTGTCCTGCTGTGAAGGACTTATAACGTGTTGTTTAGCCTGTACCTCTACCTGTCCTGCTGTGAAGGACTTATAACGTGTTGTTTAGCCTGTACCTGTCCTGCTGTGAAGGACTTATAACGTGTTGTTTAGCCTGTACCTCTACCTGTCCTGCTGTGAAGGACTTATAACGTGTTGTTTAGCCTGTACCTCCACCACCTGTCCTGCTGTGAAGGACTTATAACGTGTTGTTTAGCCTGTACCTCTACCTGTCCTGCTGTGAAGGACTTATAACGTGTTGTTTAGCCTGTACCTGTCCTGCTGTGAAGGACTTATAACGTGTTGTTTAGCCTGTACCTGTCCTGCTGTGAAGGACTTATAACGTGTTGTTCAGCCTGTACACCTGAAGTGCCTTCAGAAAGTATTCATACCCCTTGACTTATTCCACATTTTGTTATAGCCTGATATCAGAATTGATTAAATAAATAAAAAATCTCACCCATCTGCACATAATATCCCATAATGAAAAAGTGAAAAATATGTTTTTAGATTTTTGAAAAAACATGTATTGAAAATGAAATACAGAAATATCTAATTTACGTAAGTATTTACACCCCTTGAGTCAATACATGTTAGAATCGCCTTTGGCAGCGATTTAAAGCTGTGAGTCTTTCTGGGTAAGTCTCTAAGAGCTTTACACACCTGGATTTTATTCTTTTCAAAATTCTTCAAGATCTATCAAATTGGTTGTTGATCGTTGCTAGACAAACTTTTTCAGGTCTTGCCTTAATAGATTTTCAAGTAGATTTAGGTCAACTGATTGGAACATTCATTGTCGTCTTGGTAAGCAACTCCAGTGTCGATTTGGCCTTGTGTTTTAGGTTATTGTCCTGCTGAAAGGTTACAGGCATATCCATAACATGGGGCGGCAGGTAGCTTAGTGGTTAAGAGCGTTGTGCCAGTAACCGAAAGGTCGCTGGTTCTAATCCCCGAGCCGACTAGGTGAAAAATCTGTCGATGTGCCCTTGAGCAAGGCACTTAACCCTAATTGCTCATGTAAGTCGCTCTGGATAAGAGCGTCTGCTAAATGATTAAAATGTAAAATGTAATGCAGCCAACACTATGCTTGAAAACATGAAGAGTGGTACTCCGTGATGCGTTGTATTGGATTTGCCCCAAACATAACACTTTTATTCAGGACAAAAAGTTAATTTCTTTGCCACATTTGTAGCAGTATTAAGTATGTAAGCAGTGTGTTTGTTGCATGTTTTGGAATATTTTTATTCTGTAAAGGTTTCCTTCTTTTCATATTTACATTTAAGTCATTTAGCAGACGCTCTAATCCAGAGCGGTTTACAAATTGGTGCATTCAATTTAGGATAGCCAGTGGGACAACCACATCTTGATCACAGTAAGTACACTTCTTCAAACAAGCAGCTGTGAGCAAAGTCAGTGCAATCAGGGACAACTACATCTCGATCACAACAAGTACATTTCTTTAAACAAGTCAGTGCTAGCAGGTGAAATGTCAGGTGTTAGTTTACACAAAAGACAGTGGTAGTAAAGGGGGGGTAGAAGGATTACTATTATACTATTCCAGGTATTCCTTAAAGAGGTAGGGTTTCAAGTGTCTCCGGAAGGTGGTCAGTGACTCCGCTGTCCTGGCGTCGTGAGGGAGTTTGTTCCACCATTGGGGTGCCAGAGCAGCGAATAGCTTTGACTGGGCTGAGCGGGAACTGTGCATCCGTAGAGGTAGGGGGGCTAGCAGGCCAGAGGTGGATGAACGTAGTGCCCTCGTTTGGGTGTAGGGTCTGATCAGAGCCTGAAGGTAAGGAGGTGCCGTTCCCCTCACAGCTCCGTAGGCAAGCACCATGGTTTTGTAGGTAGTAGATGCGAGCTTCAACTGGAAGCCAGTGGAGTGTCCAGAGGAGCGGGGTGACGTGAGAGAACTTGGGAAGGTTGAACACCAGACGGGCTGCGGCATTCTGGATGAGTTGTAGGGGTTTAATGGCACAGGCAGGGAGCCCAGCCAACAGCGAGTTGCAGTAATCCAGACGGGAGATGACAAGTGCCTGGATTAGGACCTGTGCCGCTTTCTGTGTAAGGTAGGGTCGTACTCTGCGAATGTTGTAGAGCATGAACCTGCAGTGAGCAGCGCCGGAGATGCCCAACTCGGAGAGGGTGGAGAGGAGGATCTGATGGTCCACAGTATCAAAGGCAGCAGACCGGTCTAGAAGGACAAGAGCAGAGGAGAGAGAGTTAGCTTTAGCAGTGCAGAGAGCCTCCATGACACAGAGAAGAGCAGTCTCAGTTGAATGACCGGTCTTGAAACCTGACTGGTTAGGATAAAGTAGGTCATTCTGACATTTCGGTTAGTAATGTGGAGTAACTACAATGTTGATCCATCCTCAGTTTTCTCCTATCACAACCATTAAACTCTGTTTTAAAGTCACCATTGGCTACATGGTGAAATCCCTGAGCGGTTTCCTTCCTCTCCGGCAACTGAGTTTGGAAGGACGCCTGTATCTAGTGACTGGGTTTATTGGTACACCATCCAAAGTATAATGAATAACTTCACCATGCTCAAAGGGATATTCAATGTCAGATTTTTCTACCAATAGGTGCCCTTCTTTGTGAGGCATTGGACAACCTCCCTGGTCTTTGTGGTTGAATCTGTGTTTGAAATTCACTGCTGGACTGAGGGACCTTGCAGATATTGGTATGTGGGGTACAGTGACGAGGTAGTCATTCAAAAAATCATGTTAAACACTATTATTGCACATAGAGTGAGTCCATGCAACTTATGTGACTTGATAAGCACATTTTTACTCCTGAACTTATTTAGACTTGCTATATTATAACAAATTGGTTGAATACTTATTGACTCAAGACATTTCAGCTTATAATTTTGTATTACATTTGTAAAAATTAATATTTTTTTTTAAATCCACTTTGACATTAAAGGGTATTGTCTGTAGGCCAGTAACAAAAACATCTCAATTCAACCCATTTTTAGTACTTTCTGAAGGCGCTGTACCTGTCCTGCCGTGAAGGACTTATAACAGGGGTTGCTTGGCCTGAACATCTACCTGTCCTGCTGTTAAGGAGAGTCCCACCTGTCTGCTCCTAGCAGCCTCTGTCCCATCTCATTTGCATAAGAGCGGACAAATAACCCAATCAGGGAGCAGTGGCCGTCTGATGTTGCCTCTCCTCTCCGGTGCCTGTCATGGTCGCACGGGGTAATGATGAGAAATGAGATTTGCTCATGCACCTATTTTCTGTTACCGTTTATCAGGTAGCCCTTTCTCTCGCTCTCTCTCGCTCTCTGTAGATTGCATTGTAACACCCGTCTATCTCCCAGCGTGGGACCCTTAAACAGGCCCCCTCCCTCGCCATGTTCCACCTCCCTCTGAACCCTCATTTACCCCCTAACGCTTTGCTCACGCACACACACACACACACACACACACACACACACACACACACACACACACACACACACACACACACACACAGGCCTCAGCCCAGTTCCCTCAGTCTAACATTCCAATCCTGTAGGGTTCTAAACATTCCAGTCCTGTAGGGTTCTAAACGTTCCAGTCCTGTAGGGTTCTAAACGTTCCAGTCCTGTAGGGTTCTAAACATTCCAGTCCTGTAGGGTTCTAAACGTTCCAGTCCTGTAGGGTTCTAAACGTTCCAGTCCTGTAGGGTTCTAAACGTTCCAGTCCTGTAGGGTTCTAAACGTTCCAGTCCTGTAGGGTTCTAAACGTTCCAGTCCTGTAGGGTTCTAAACATTCCAGTCCTGTAGGGTTCTAAACATTCCAGTCCTGTAGGGTTCTAAACATTCCAGTCCTGTAGGGTTCTAAATGTTCCAGTCCTGTAGGGTTCTAAACATTCCAGTCCTGTAGGGTTCTAAATGTTCCAGTCCTGTAGGGTTCTAAACGTTCCAGTCCTGTAGGGTTCTAAACATTCCAGTCCTGTAGGGTTCTAAATGTTCCAGTCCTGTAGGTTTATAAACATGTAAATGTCCTCCATTGATCAGCCCTACAGCAGAGAATGGCTACTGTTACCATGGAGGAGCAGCCTCATTGGCCTACTGTTACCATGGAGGAGCAGCCTCATTGGCCTACTGTTACCATGGAGGAGCAGCCTCATTGGCCTACTGTTACTATGGAGGAGCAGCCTCATTGGCCTACTGTTACCATGGAGGAGCAGCCTCATTGGCCTACTGTTACCATGGAGGAGCAGCCTCATTGGCCACTGTTACTATGGAGGAGCAGCCTCATTGGCCTACTGTTACTATGGAGGAGCAGCCTCATTGGCCTACTGTTACCATGGAGGAGCAGCCTCATTGGCCACTGTTACTATGGAGGAGCAGCCTCATTGGCCTACTGTTACTATGGAGGAGCAGCCTCATTGGCCTACTGTTACCATGGAGGAGCAGCCATAGTCAAATCAGGCATCACACTTTACACTGGGCTATAGAGTCACATCAGACATCACACTTTACACTGGGCTATAGAGTCAGCATCAGACATCACACTTTACACTGGGCAGTAGAGTCCATCAGGCATCACACTTTACACTGGGCTATAGAGTCACATCAGACATCACACTTTACACTGGGCTATAGAGTCACATCAGACATCACACTTTACACTGGGCTATAGAGTCACATCAGACATCACACTTTACACTGGGCCATAGAGTCACATCAGACATCACACTTTACACTGGGCCGTAGAGTCACATCAGACTTTACACTGGGCCATAGAGTCACATCAGACATCACACTTTACACTGGGCTATAGAGTCACATCAGGCATCACACTTTACACTGGGCCATAGAGTCACATCAGACATCACACTTTACACTGGGCCGTAGAGTCACATCAGACTTTACACTGGGCCATAGAGTCACATCAGACATCACACTTTACACTGGGCTATAGAGTCACATCAGGCATCACACTTTACACTGGGCCGTAGAGTCACATCAGACTTTACACTGGGCCATAGAGTCACATCAGACATCACACTTTACACTGGGCTAAGAGCACATCAGGCATCACACTTTACACTGGGCCGTAGAGTCACATCAGACTTTACACTGGGCCAAGAGTCACATCAGACTTTACACTGGGCCAGAGTCACATCAGACATCACACTTTACACTGGGCTATAGAGTCACATCAGGCATCACACTTTACACTGGGCCGTGAGTCACATCAGACATCACACTTTACACTGGGCCGTAGAGTCACATCAGACATCACACTTTACACTGGGCTATAGAGTCACATCAGACATCACACTTTCCACTGGGCCATAGAGTCACATCAGTCATCACACTTTACACTGGGCCATAGAGCATCAGACTTTACACTGGGCCGTAGAGTCACATCAGACATCACACTTTACACTGGGCCGTAGAGTCACATCAGACATCACACTTTCCAATGTATTTATTCAGTCATTGGAATAGCAGCATCACTGGCCTACATTTCACAAGACTGGATTTTTTTTTTGCACATCAATTAATGAATTGCATCCTGTTGTTTTGTAGAAAGAGGAAGTGAAAACGACATAAAGAATGTCTCTGCCACTGATGTCATGAGGAAGGAGAGGACAGTGTGATGTGGGGTAGGGGAGACACAGACTGCCTCATTCTCTAACCTCCTGCCAGTTGTTAGAAAAGCAAAGCTGTTAATATTTTATGTGATCACGGTCCTCCATAAGCAAATTTCAGGAGGCCCCAGCAAGTTGAGCCAAAACATGATTAATTTAGTGTTTATACTCCCGACATCCTTTAACAAGCCAACCCCCTCAAGCCACACACACACACACACACACACACACACACACACACACACACACACACAGCCTCGGCCCCGCAGCAGAGCAGACACAGTTTGAGACGGGAGCGGTGGCCCTAAATCATCAACGCTCCGTTGGCCTCTGTTCTGCTGCCAGAATCATGCGGGGGTCGGGGGTGGGGGGGACGGGACATATTTTTCACATAATACAACAGTGTTCATTAGGAATTAGTGTCTGTGTGAGGATTAGTTTCCCTGTCAGCCCACCAGTCAACAGCAGGGATATGAGAAACCGCTGTAATTGTTGAGCCATCGGAGCCAAAATGACCTCTTTTTTTTTTTTTTGTGTGTCTTAATGCGGTTCAAAACTCTCCGTCAATCTCTGCATGGAAGCTGACAGGAGGGAGTTTACAAAGACCTGCTACTGGGTCTATTGGGCACAGTCACTGGGAGCAGGGAAACAACATGAAGACGTCACATCCTGTGTGTGTCCTGGCCCTGGCCACCAGACCATAATGCATGTCCTTCTGTCTGTCGCCACAGCGTCATCAGCACCACCCAAAATTCAATAGGCCTCATCATTCCTCCACATGAATCCTTTAGCACCGGAACGACCTTACGGTACCTTAAAGGGGCAATCTGGGATTGGTACATCCATTTTTGTTATTTTGTTTGAATCTCAGATTTGCCCTTTTTTAATAATGACATCCACAATGATGTATTAGTTATTGACGTAGATGGTTCGAATGCTTTGCTTAAATGAATAGTATGTAATGTTTCATATTATGGAGGACAAACTATGATATTAGTCTGGCCGAACACTGGAGGGCGCTGTGGTGCAATCTACCCTGTATTTTCCCCCCTGTTACTAATGGAGACAGACAGCCAACAGACCTTACAGACCATAATGAATCTAATGCAATGGATTTAAAAACTATTTTGATGACTGTTTCCCAGGCAGAAATGTCTGCGAGCAGCCTCAACTGGTGTGACCTGGAGAAACATGCACTGACCCCAGAGAGATGGAGGCCTGTTGTCCTGTCAAGGAAGTCACTGTTTCCCTTGTAGCAGACATTACTTCCCCCCTTGTCTGTTATCTGTTTTCCATCTCAGTCTCTTCTACTGTCAGTCCATCTGTCTGGTGGCCAACTGGGCTGAACTACAATACTGTTCCTAGTCACAATGCCACCATTTTAAAAACAAGTTTTTATTTCCATCTCTGTCCATTGTAGCAGACATTACTCCCCCTTGTCTGTTATCTGTTCTCCATCAGTCTCTTCCCCTCTCTCCATCCATCCCTCTGTTCTCCATCAGTCTCTTCCCCTCTCTCCATCCATCCCTCTGTTCTCCATCAGTCTCTTCCCCTCTCTCCATCCATCCCTCTGTTCTCCATCAGTCTCTTCCCCTCTCTCCATCCATCCCTCTGTTCTCCATCAGTCTCTTCCCCTCTCTCCATCCATCCCTCTGTTCTCCATCAGTCTCTTCCCCTCTCTCCATCCATCCCTCTGTTCTCCATCAGTCTCTTCCCCTCTCTCCATCCATCCCTCTGTTCTCCATCAGTCTCTTCCCCTCTCTCCATCCATCCCTCTGTTCTCCATCAGTCTCTTCCCCTCTCTCCATCCATCCCTCTGTTCTCCATCAGTCTCTTCCCCTCCATCCATCCATCCCTCTGTTCTCCATCAGTCTCTTCCCCTCTCTCCATCCATCCCTCTGTTCTCCATCAGTCTCTTCCCCTCTCTCCATCCATCCCTCTGTTCTCCATCAGTCTCTTCCCCTCTCTCCATCCATCCCTCTGTTCTCCATCAGTCTCTTCCCCTCTCTCCATCCATCCCTCTGTTCTCCATCAGTCTCTTCCCCTCTCTCCATCCATCCCTCTGTTCTCCATCAGTCTCTTCCCCTCTCTCCATCCATCCCTCTGTTCTCCATCAGTCTCTTCCCCTCTCTCCATCCATCCCTCTGTTCTCCATCAGTCTCTTCCCCTCTCTCCATCCATCCCTCTGTTCTCCACCAGTCTCTTCCCCTCTCTCCATCCATCCCTCTGTTCTCCATCAGTCTCTTCCCCTCTCTCCATCCATCCCTCTGTTCTCCATCAGTCTCTTCTCCATCCATCCATCCCTCTGTTCTCCATCAGTCTCTTCCCCTCTCTCCATCCATCCCTCTGTTCTCCATCAGTCTCTTCCCCTCTCTCCATCCATCCCTCTGTTCTCCATCAGTCTCTTCCCCTCTCTCCATCCATCCCTCTGTTCTCCATCAGTCTCTTCCCCTCCATCCATCCATCCCTCTGTTCTCCATCAGTCTCTTCCCCTCTCTCCATCCATCCCTCTGTTCTCCATCAGTCTCTTCCCCTCTCTCCATCCATCCCTCTGTTCTCCATCAGTCTCTTCCCCTCCATCCATCCATCCCTCTGTTCTCCATCAGTCTCTTCCCTCTCTCCATCCATCCATCCCTCTGTTCTCCATCAGTCTCTTCCCCTCTCTCCATCCATCCCTCTGTTCTCCATCAGTCTCTTCCCCTCTCTCCATCCATCCCTCTGTTCTCCATCAGTCTCTTCCCCTCTCTCCATCCATCCCTCTGTTCTCCATCAGTCTCTTCCCCTCTCTCCATCCATCCCTCTGTTCTCCATCAGTCTCTTCCCCTCTCTCCATCCATCCCTCTGTTCTCCATCAGTCTCTTCCCCTCTCTCCATCCATCCCTCTGTTCTCCATCAGTCTCTTCCCCTCTCTCCATCCATCCCTCTGTTCTCCATCAGTCTCTTCCCCTCTCTCCATCCATCCCTCTGTTCTCCACCAGTCTCTTCCCCTCTCTCCATCCATCCCTCTGTTCTCCATCAGTCTCTTCCCCTCTCTCCATCCATCCCTCTGTTCTCCATCAGTCTCTTCCCCTCTCTCCATCCATCCCTCTGTTCTCCATCAGTCTCTTCCCCTCTCTCCATCCATCCCTCTGTTCTCCATCAGTCTCTTCCCCTCTCTCCATCCATCCCTCTGTTCTCCATCAGTCTCTTCCCCTCTCTCCATCCATCCCTCTGTTCTCCATCAGTCTCTTCCCCTCTCTCCATCCATCCCTCTGTTCTCCATCAGTCTCTTCCCCTCTCTCCATCCATCCCTCTGTTCTCCATCAGTCTCTTCCCCTCTCTCCATCCATCCCTCTGTTCTCCATCAGTCTCTTCCCCTCCATCCATCCCTCTGTTCTCCATCAGTCTCTTCCCCTCTCTCCATCCATCCCTCTGTTCTCCATCAGTCTCTTCCCCTCTCTCCATCCATCCCTCTGTTCTCCATCAGTCTCTTCCCCTCTCTCCATCCATCCCTCTGTTCTCCATCAGTCTCTTCCCCTCCATCCATCCATCCCTCTGTTCTCCATCAGTCTCTTCCCCTCTCTCCATCCATCCCTCTGTTCTCCATCAGTCTCTTCCCCTCTCTCCATCCATCCCTCTGTTCTCCATCAGTCTCTTCCCCTCCATCCATCCATCCCTCTGTTCTCCATCAGTCTCTTCCCCTCTCTCCATCCATCCATCCCTCTGTTCTCCATCAGTCTCTTCCCCTCTCTCCATCCATCCCTCTGTTCTCCATCAGTCTCTTCCCGTCTCTCCATCCATCCCTCTGTTCTCCACCAGTCTCTTCCCCTCTATCCATCCATCCCTCTGTTCTCCATCAGTCTCTTCCCCTCTCTCCATCCATCCCTCTGATCTCCATCAGTCTCTTCCCCTCTCTCCATCCATCCCTCTGTTCTCCATCAGTCTCTTCCCCTCTCTCCATCCATCCCTCTGTTCTCCATCAGTCTCTTCCCCTCTCTCCATCCATCCCTCTGTTCTCCATCAGTCTCTTCCCCTCTCTCCATCCATCCCTCTGTTCTCCATCAGTCTCTTCCCCTCTCTCCATCCATCCCTCTGTTCTCCATCAGTCTCTTCCCCTCTCTCCATCCATCCCTCTGTTCTCCATCAGTCTCTTCCCGTCTCTCCATCCATCCCTCTGTTCTCCATCAGTCTCTTCCCCTCTCTCCATCCATCCCTCTGTTCTCCATCAGTCTCTTCCCCTCCATCCATCCCTCTGCCCTCTGGCCTTCCATCTCTGCTACTGTACCTAGCTAAACTAACCACAATGTAATTACTAAACATTACTGTACACTACTCACCTAAGTGTGTGTGTGTGTGTGTGTGTGTGTGTGTGTGTGTGTGTGTGTGACTAATCCCATTGTAATTACTACACTAATCAGATTACTGTACATTCTGACTTCATTTAATATAATCTCCACTTCTCTTTGCTTGGCTTAATCACTCTGATGCTGAACTCTCTTAACTTGTGTGTTTGTGTGTTCTGCTGTGTGTGTGTGTGTTCTGCTGTGTGTGTGTGTGTGTGTGTGTGTGTGTGTGTGTTCTGCTGTGTGTGTTCTGCTTTGTGTGTGTGTGTGTTCTGCTGTGTGTGTGTGTTCTGCTTGTGTGTGTGTGTGTGTGTGTGTGTTCTGCTGTGTGTGTGTGTGTGTGTGTGTGTGTGTGTGTGTGTGTGTGTGTGTGTGTGTTCTGCTGTGTGTGTTCTGCTTTGTGTGTGTGTGTGTGTGTGTGTGTGTTCTGCTGTGTGTGTGTGTGTTCTGCTGTGTGTGTGTGTGTGTGTTCTGCTGTGTGTGTGTGTGTTCTGCTGTGTGTGTGTGTGTGTGTGTGTGTGTTCTGCTGTGTGTGTCCCCGCTGCTCTACCATCAGATAACAGTTATTGATTAGCCAAATGATTTGCGGTACCTCGGTAATCCGATGGAGATTGTGCTGGCTGCTGTAAACAGGTTGTAACTGGGGTTGAAAATGGCCAATTTTAATTATGTGTCAGAGGTCACGTTAAGGCTTGACACTTAACCTCTGACCCCTAGCCAGGAGGCTATAGTACTGATTAGTCAAACCTCAATGTTATTTTTTAGTTGATTTGATTTGTATTAATAGAGGAGAGATACAGTGAGGGAAAAAAGTATTTGATCCCCTGCTGATTTTGTACGTTTGCCCACTGACAAAGAAATGATCAGTCTATAATTTTAATGGTAGGTTTATTTGAACAGTGAGAGACAGATTAACAACAAAAAAAATCCAGAAAACGCATGTAAAACATTTTATAAATTGATTTGCATTTTAATGAGGGAAATAAGTATTTGACCCCCTCTCAATCAGAAAGATTTCTGGCTCCCAGGTGTCTTTTATACAGGGTAATGAGCTGAGATTAGGAGCACACTCTTAAAGGGAGTGCTCCTAATCTCAGCTTGTTACTTGTATAAAAGACACCTGTCCACAGAAGCAATCAATCAATCAGATTCCAAACTCTCCACCATGGCCAAGACCAAAGAGCGCTCCAAGGATGTCAGGGACAAGATTGTAGACCTACACAAGGCTGGAATGGGCTACAAGACCATCGCCAAGCAGCTTGGTGAGAAGGTGACAACAGTTGGTGCGATTATTCGCAAATGGAAGAAACACAAAAGAACTGTCAATCTCCCTCGGCCTGGGGCTCCATGCAAGATCTCACCTCGTGGAGTTGCAATGATCATGAGAACGGTGAGGAATCAGCCCAGAACTACACGGGAGGATCTTGTCAATGATCTCAAGGCAGCTGGGACCATAGTCACCAAGAAAACAATTGGTAACACACTACGCCGTAAAGGACTGAAATCCTGCAGCGCCCGCAAGGTCCCCCCTGCTCAAGAAAGCACATATACAGGCCCGTCTGAAGTTTGCCAATGAACATCTGAATGATTCAGAGGAGAACTGGGTGAAAGTGTTGTGGTCAGATGAGACCAAAATGGAGCTCTTTGGCATCAACTCCACTCACCGTGTTTGGAGGAGGAATGCTGCCTATGACCCCAAGAACACCATCCCCACCGTCAAACATGGAGGTGGAAACATTATGCTTTGGGGGGTGTTTTTTCTGCTAAGGGGACAGGACAACTTCACCGCATCAAAGGGACGATGGACGGGGCCATGTACTGTCAAATCTTGGGTGAGAACCTCCTTCCCTCAGCCAGGGCATTGAAAATGGGTCGTGGATGGGTATTCCAGCATGACAATGACCCAAAACACATGGCCAAGGCAACAAAGGAGTGGCTCAAGAAGAAGCACATTAAGGGGCCTGGAGTGGCCTAGCCAGTCTCCAGACCTTAATCCCATAGAAAATCTGTGGAGGGAGCTGAAGGTTCGAGTTCCCAAACGTCAGCCTCGAAACTTTAATGACTTGGAGAAGATCTGCAAAGAGGAGTCGGACAAAATCCCTCCTGAGATGTGTGCAAACCTGGTGGCCAACTGAAAGAAACGTCTGACCTCTGTGATTGCCAACAAGGGTTTTGCCACCAAGTACTAAGTCATGTTCTGCAGAGGGGTCAAATACTTATTTCCCTCATTAAAAAGCAAATCAATTTATAACATTTTTTACATGCGTGTTTCTGGATTTTTTTGTTGTTATTCCGTCTCTCACTGTTCAAATAAACCTACCATTAAAATTATAGATGGGAGATTAGTGAACTATTATTCTACTGACCTCGTGACCTCTAGCTAATAATAGGTTTATATATGGAGTTTCTACTGACCTCGTGACCTCTAGCTAATAATAGGTTTATATATGGAGTTTCTACTGACCTCGTGACCTCTAGCTAATAATAGGTTTATATATGGAGTTTCTACTGACCTCGTGACCTCTAGCTAATA
>NW_025533706.1:90000-147500 GCF_020615455.1 Coregonus clupeaformis
AGAACCCCAGACCTGCTCCCTCTCCAACTCTCTCCCCTCTCAACCTGCTCCCTCTCCAACTCTCTCCCCTCTCAACCTGTCTCTCTCTCTCTCTCTCTCTCTCTCTCTCTCTCTCTCTCTCTCTCTCTCTCTCTCTCTCTCTCTCTCTCTCTCTCTCTCTCCCCTCTCAACCTGTCTCTCTCTCTCTCCTCTTCCTCCTGTCTCCTAGTCCTCCTTGTTCTAGCTTCCTGCTCCATGCATCCCCAGTCACTTAATTAAAGTATGTATTATTAATACATCTATATCCAAATCTATCCCTCACCTCCACTCCTCTATCCCTCTCCTCCACCCCTCTATCCCTCACCTCCACTCCTCTATCCCTCTCCTCCACTCCTCTATCCCTCTCCTCCACTCCTCTATCCCTCACCTCCACTCCTCTATCCATCACCTCCACTCCTCTATCCCTCACCTCCACTCCTCTATCCCTCTCCTCCACACCTCCTCTCCTCCACTCCTCTATCCATCACCTCCACTCCTCTATCCATCACCTCCACTCCTCTATCCCTCTCCTCCCTCCTCCTCACCTCCACTCCTCTATCCCTCTCCTCCACACCTCACCTCCACTCCTCTATCCCTCACCTCCACTCCTCTATCCCTCTCCTCCACACCTCCTCACCTCCTCCACTCCTCTATCCCTCACCTCCACTCCTCTATCCCTCTCCTCCACACCCTCGTGACTTCTACATTAAGTGTAAATTGTTTCACTCAAATCCCCCTTGTAATACATCTGTTATAATTAGAGAGAGAGAAATGGAGATGCCGTAGCTGGTCAGTTACAGTAACCTAATATTTGCTGTGTTTCGTCCTGTGGTGCCTGTAATTCTGTCCTGTTTTACTGGTCTAATGCAGCGTAGGGACAGCTCCCCTAATATGAGACTAACTACAACCGCCCTCTCTCTCTTCCCCCTCTCCTCTGTCTCCCCCTCCTCTGTCTCCCCTTCTCCTCTGTCTCCCCCTTCTCCTCTGTCTCCCCCTCTCCTCTGCTCCCCCTCTCCTCTGTCTCCCCCTCTCCTCTGTCTCCCCCTCTCTCTGTCTCTCCCTCTCCTCTGTCTCCCCCTCTCCTCTGTCTCCCCCTCTCCTCTGTCTCCCCCTCTCCTCTGTCTCCCCCTCTCTCTGTCTCCCCCCTCTCCACTGTCTCCCCCTCTCCTCTGTCTCCCCCTCTCCTCTGTCTCCCCCTCTCCTCTGTCTCCCCCTCTCCTCTGTCTCCCCCCTCTCCACTGTCTCCCCCTTCTCCTCTGTCTCCCCCTCTCCTCTGTCTCCCCCTCTCCTCTGTCTCCCCTCTCCTCTGTCTCTCCCCTCTCCTCTGTCTCCCCCTCTCCTCTGTCTCCCCCTCTCCTCTGTCTCCCCTCTCCTCTGTCTCCCCCTCTCCTCTGTCTCCCCCTCTCCTCTGTCTCCCCCTCTCCTCTGTCTCCCCCCTCTCCTCTGTCTCCCCCTCTCCTCTGTCTCCCCCTCTCCTCTGTCTCCCCCTCTCCTCTGTCTCCCCCCCTCTCCACTGTCTCCCCCTTCTCCACTGTCTCCCCCTTCTCCACTGTCTCCCCCTCTCCTCTGTCTCCCCCTCTCCTCTGTCTCCCCCCTCTCCTCTGTCTCCCCCTCTCCACTGTCTCCCCCTTCTCCTCTGTCTCCCCCTCTTCTCTGTCTCCCCCCTCTCCTCTGTCTCCCCCTCTCCTCTGTCTCCCCCTCTCCTCTGTCTCCCCCTCTCCTCTGTCTCCCCCTCTCCTCTGTCTCCCCCTCTCCTCTGTCTCCCCCTCTCCTCTGTCTCCCCCTTCTCCTCTGTCTCTCCCCCTTCTCCTCTGTCTCCCCCCTCTCCTCTGTCTCCCCCTCTCCTCTGTCTCCCCCTCTCCTCTGTCTCCCCCTCTCTCCTCTGTCTCCCCCCTCCACTGTCTCCCCCCTCTCCTCTGTCTCCCCCCTCTCCTCTGTCTCCCCCTCTCCTCTGTCTCCCCCTCTCCTCTGTCTCCCCCTCTCCTCTGTCTCCCCCCTCTCCACTGTCTCCCCCTTCTCCTCTGTCTCCCCCCTCTCCTCTGTCTCCCCCCTCTCCTCTGTCTCCCCCTCTCCTCTGTCTCCCCCTCTCCTCTGTCTCCCCCTCTCCTCTGTCTCTCCCCCATCTCCACTGTCTCTCCCCCATCTCCTCTGTCTCCCCCCTCTCCTCTGTCTCCCCCTCTCCTCTGTCTCCCCCTCTCCTCTGTCTCCCCCCTCTCCTCTGTCTCCCCCTCTCCTCTGTCTCCTCTGTCTCCCCCTCTCCTCTGTCTCCCCCTCTCCTCTGTCTCCCCCTCTCCTCTGTCTCCCCCCTCTCCTCTGTCTCCCCCTCTCCTCTGTCTCCCCCTCTCTCCTCTGTCTCCCCCCTCTCCTCTGTCTCTCCCCCATCTCCACTGTCTCTCCCCCCATCTCCTCTGTCTCCCCCCTCTCCTCTGTCTCCCCCCCTCTCCTCTGTCTCCCCCTCTCCTCTGTCTCCCCCTCTCCTCTGTCTCCCCCTCTCCTCTGTCTCCCCCTCTCCTCTGTCTCCCCCTCTCCTCTGTCTCCCCCTCTCCTCTGTCTCTCCCCCATCTCCACTGTCTCTCCCCCATCTCCTCTGTCTCCCCCTCTCCTCTGTCTCCCCCTCTCCTCTGTCTCCCCCTCTCCTCTGTCTCCCCCCTCTCCTCTGTCTCCCCCTCTCCTCTGTCTCCCCTCTCCTCTGTCTCCCCCTCTCCTCTGTCTAGCCTTCAGCTGTAGTATTGGGTTCGGGCATGGGACTTGATATTGGAGTTGGAGAGAGAGTTCAGTGCCTATTGTAATTTGTCTGGGGAACTTTACCCCTGTGTGCCAAAATACTTGTGGGGCCCTTGGCTTGAGAAGGGCCCTTGCCTCGTTTTACAGGGTATTAAAAACCTAATGTATCAATCCATCATTTTGTAACGTTACCCTGAATGTTCATTCTTGTCCCCTCTACTCTAATGATCTCATTCAGTGGTTAAGCAGCAGGCAGCCCGGCTAACTCTTTGCCTGCATCCCCAAACAGCACCCTATTCCTATATACAGTAGTGCACTACTTTTGACCAGGGTCCATAAGGGCTCTGGTCAGAATTAGTGCCCTATATAAAGAATAGCGTGCTGTTTGGGACACATCATTTTGGCCTCGTCCTCTCCTCACCATCGACACGGTAACCATTTATCAGTCTGCATCATTATGAGCCCTGGTCATCCCTATAGGTCCTGGTCTAAAGTAGTGCACTGTAAAGGGAATAGGGTGTTATTTGGGACGCAGCCTTATTGACTCTAGTGGGGCCATTCTCCCAGAGATGACTGTAAACCAGGAGATGTATTACCCAGACACAGTGGGACATTCTCCCAGAGATGACTGTAAACCAGGAGATTTATTACCCAGACACAGTGGGCCATTCTCCCAGAGATGACTGTAAACCAGGAGATTTATTACCCAGACACAGTGGGCCATTCTCCCAGAGATGACTGTAAACCAGGATATGTATTACCCAGACACAGTGGGCCATTCTCCCAGAGATGACTGTAAACCAGGGGGATTTATTACCAAGACACAGTGGGCCATTCTCCCAGAGATGACTGTAAACCAGGAGATTTATTACCCAGACACAGTGGGACATTCTCCCAGAGATGACTGTAAACCAGGAGATTTATTACCCAGACACAGTGGGACATTCTCCCAGAGATGACTGTAAACCAGGAGATGTATTACATAGACACAGTGGGCCATTCTCCCAGAGATTACTGTAAACCAGGAGATGTATTACCCAGACACAGTGGGACATTCTCCCAGAGATGACTGTAAACCAGGAGATGTATTACATAGACACAGTGGGCCATTCTCCCAGAGATTACTGTAAACCAGGAGATGTATTACACAGACACAGTGGGCCATTCTCCCAGAGATGACTGTAAACCAGGAGATTTATTACACAGACACAGTGGGCCATTCTTTCAGAGATGACTGTAAACCAGGAGATTTATTACCCAGACTCTAGTGGGGTCATTCTCCCAGAGATGACTGTAAACCAGGAGATGTATTACCAAGACACAGTGGGCCATTCTCCCAGAGATGACTGTAAACCAGGAGATTTATTACCCAGACACAGTGGTGTCACACCCTGGCTCTGGGACTCTATATGTTGAGCCAGGGTGTGTTCATTCTATGTGTTCTGTTTCTATGTTGGGTGTTTCTAGTTCGTCATTTTCTATGTTTGACTGAGTGACTCCCAATCAGAGGCAACGAGTGTCAGCTGTGTGCTGGTTGTCTCTGATTGGGAGCCATATTTAACTGTCTGTGTTTCACTTTGTGTTTGTGGGTTTTTGTTCCGTGTTCGGTCATTGTCACTGAGGACTTAACGAGTCGTTTATTGTTTTGTTATTTCGTGTGTATGCTTTAATTAAATAAAGCAAGTATGTTCGCTACTAACGCTGCGCTTTGGTCCACTCCTTCATACGACGTTCGTGACAGAAAAACCCACCATACCAGGACCAAGCAGCGTGTCCAGGAGCAGGCAGCCTGGTCATGGGAGGAGATATTAGACGGGAAAGGGTCCTGGACTTGGGAGGAGATCCTGGCCGGGATGGATCGCCGGCCATGGAGTGAGACGGTGGAGAGGCGACGGAGAGAGGAGCAGCGCCGTCAGCAGGGTCAACGTCGGACAGGCGAGAGGCAACCCCAAAAAAATTTTTAGGGGGCACACGGCAGGGACGCAAAGGGAGCAGGAGGTAGTGTTGCAGAGGATGGAGTATTTGGAGGCGATAAGGGAAAGGGTGAGAAATGAGGCACGGCGAGAGGAACTCGGTAGGCAGCTGAGGGAGCGGGGGGTTATGACGAAACCCAGTCCCGCTCCTCACACCAAGCAAGTGGTGTGCGTCACCAGTCCGGTCCGGCCCGTTCCTGCTTCCCGCACTAAGTGGCAGGTGACGCCGCCAGCCCAGCCCGGCATGTTCCTGCCCCTCGCACCAAGCCTACGGTGTGCGTCGCCAGCCCAGTCCTGCCAGTTGCTGCTCCCACGCACCAAGCCTACGGTGTGCGTCGCCAGCCCAGCCCGGCCTGTCCCTGCTCCACGCACCAAGCCTACGGTGTGCGTCGCCAGCCCAGCCCGGCCTGTTCCTGCTCCACGCACCAAGCCTACGGTGTCGTCGCCAGCCCAGTCCGGCCAGTTGCTGCTCCACGCACCAAGCCTACGGTGTGCGTCGCCAGCCCAGCCCGGCCTGTCCCTGCTCCACGCACCAAGCCTACGGGTGCGTCGTCCCAGCTCGGCCGGCCTGTCCCTGCTCCACGCACCAAGCCTACGGTGTGCGTCGCCAGCCCAGTCCGGCCTGTTCCTGCTCCACGCACCGAGCCTACGGTGTGCGTCGCCAGCCCAGCCCGGCCTGTCCCTGCTCCACGCACCAAGCCTACGGGGTGCGTCGCCAGCCTGGCCCGGCCTGTCCCTGCTCCACGCACCAAGTCTACGGTGCGCCGCCAGCGGGTCCGCCTGTTCTGCCACTCGCACCAAGTCTACGGTGCGCGTCGCCAGCCCGCCCGCCCGTTTCTGCCACTCGCACCCAGCCAGGGGTGCGAGTCGTCAGTCCGCACAACCCGTGCCTGGGTCATCGGTGCCAATTCAGGTACCGCTCAACTGCTCACTAGGAGCTGAAGCCTACCGCTCCTGCTACGCCCAGTCCAGCTCCAGCCAGCGGGGCCAGACCGGACCAGGGGCGCTATGGGGGGTTTGTTGGAGGGTGGTGGGCAAGCCCGAGCCGGAGCCGCCGGCCGAGGAGGAATGCCCACCCAGCCCTCCCTGTTTTGCTCGTATTTAGGCGCGGTCGCAGTCCGCGCTTTAGGGGGTACTGTCACACCCTGGCTCTGGGACTCTATATGTTGAGCCAGGGTGTGTTCATTCTATGTGTTCTGTTTCTATGTTGGGTGTTTCTAGTTCGTCATTTTCTGTTTGACTGAGTGACTCCCAATCAGAGGCAACGAGTGTCAGCTGTGTGCTGGTTGTCTCTGATTGGGAGCCATATTTAACTGTCTGTGATTCACTTTGTGTTTGTGGGTTTTTGTTCCTTGTCGGTATTTGTCACCGTGGACTTCACGAGTCGTTTATTGTTTTGTGTATTGTATAGGTTATCTCTAAAGATAATAAAGATCACCATGTTCGTGCAACACGCTGCGTATTGGTCTACTTCTCGTCAAGACGATCGTGACAAGTGGGACATTCTCCCAGAGATGACTGTAAACCAGGAGATGTATTACCCAGACACAGTGGGCCATTCTCCCAGAGATGACTGTAAACCAGGGGATGTATTACATAGACACAGTGGGCCATTCTCCAGAGATGACTGTAAACCAGGAGATGTATTACATAGACACAGTGGGCCATTCTCCCAGAGATGACTGTAAACCAGGAGATGTATTACATAGACACAGTGGGCCATTCTCCCAGAGATGACTGTAAACCAGGAGATGTATTACCCAGACACAGTGGGCCATTCTCCCAGAGATGACTGTAAACCAGGAGATGTATTACCTAGACTCTAGTGGGGCCATTCTCCCAGAGATGACTGTAAACCAGGAGATTTATTACCCAGACACAGTGGGCCACTCCCCCAGAGAGATGACTGTAAACCAGGAGATGTATTACCCAGACACAGTGGGCCATTCTCCCAGAGATGACTGTAAACCAGGGATTTATTACCCAGACACAGTGGGCCATTCTCCCAGAGATGACTGTAAACCAGGGATTTATTACACAGACACAGTGGGCCATTCTCCCAGAGATGACTGTAAACCAGGGGATTTATTACCCAGACACAGTGGCCATTCTCCCAGAGATGACTGTAAACCAGGGGATTTATTAACACAGACACAGTGGGCCATTCTCCCAGAGATGACTGTAAACCAGGAGATGTATTACCCAGACACAGTGGGCCATTCTCCCAGAGATGACTGTAAACCAGGGGATTTATTACCCAGACACAGTGGGCCATTCTCCCAGAGATGACTGTAAACCAGGGGATTTATTACACAGACACAGTGGGCCATTCTCCCAGAGATGACTGTAAACCAGGGGATTTATTACCCAGACACAGTGGGCCATTCTCCCAGAGATGACTGTAAACCAGGGATTTATTACACAGACACAGTGGGCCATTCTCCCAGAGATGACTGTAAACCAGGGGGATTTATTACCCAGACACAGTGGGGCCATTCTCCCGCGTATGATTTTTCAATGTGTTTGTGTGACTTCACTGTGTCTCAGCTCGTTCTTTTTAGTGAGGTGAAGTTTTGTCCTTACAGTTCTCCTTCTTGCCCCCCTGTGATTGATGTAGACCATGATTTATAGCTGTCACATTACCCTGTGTGTGTGTGTGTGTGTGTGTGTCCATGACTTATAGCCGTCACATTAGCCAGTAGCGTTATGTCACTATGTCACCGCTGCCCGGCCTGTCAGCATCCCCTAATGGCGCTAAACTCTCGCCTCCCTAACGCCACCGCCGCTCGATGCGTTAGGTAACCGTGGAAATGATGATGTCGTCCCCCGGTAATCTGGTGGTAATATCGTAAAACAGTGTTTAAATATGTTTAATTTCATTTGTCAGGCTGGGCTGAACCGAGCATCCACCCTCTCTCTCTCTCTCTCTCACACTCCGTTACGCTGAGTCCCAAAGGGCACCCTATTCCCTATGCAGTGCAATAGCCACTCATCAAAAGTAGTGCACTACATAGGGAATAGGGTGCCGTTTGAGACGCAGGTCATTATGCTGCAGACAGAGTACTATCAGCCATCAGCCTCTCTCTCATCCCTCATCAGGAGAATTAGTTGATTATTAAGCAGCACTAATTATCTCCTCATAAGGTCTGATATATTTAACCTCCACATTACAGCGGGTGATGGTAATGGCCTTGTAAAATTGAATTGCGGAGAGGAGAGAAGAAGTGGAGTTGGAAAGCTCATTTAAAGAACATCAAAGAACAAACCGTGAGGGAGGAGCGGGGTGAAAGAGAAGGAGGAGAGAGGGAGGGGAGAGAGATGGGGAGAGGAGAGAGAGGGGAGAGAGGGAGGGGGGGAGAGAGGGAGGGGAGAGAGAGGGAGGGGAGAGAGAGGGGAGGAGAGGAGGAGGAGAGAGAGGGGAGAGAGAGAGGGAGAGAGAGAGGGGAGGGGAGAGAGAGAGGGAGAGAGAGGGGAGAGAGAGAGGGAGAGAGGAGGGAGGGAGAGAGGGAGGGGGAGAGGGGAGGGGAGAGAGAGGGGGAGAGAGAGAGGGGAGAGAGAGAGGGGAGGGGAGAGAGAGGGGGAGAGAGAGAGGGGAGAGGGAGGGGAGAGGGAGGGGAGAGAGAGAGGGGAGAGAGGGAGGGAGAGAGGGAGGGGAGAGAGGGGAGGGGAGAGAGGGAGGGAGAGAGGGGAGAAAGGGAGGGGAGAGAGAGGGGGAGAGAGAGAGGGGGAGAGAGGGAGGGAGGGAGAGAGAGAGGGTAGAGAGGGAGGGTAGAGAGGGAGTAGAGGGAGGGTAGAGGAGGGAGAGGAGAGGGAGGGGGGGAGGGAGATGGGGAGGGAGGCAGGGGAGAAAGGTAGGGGAGAGAGGGAGGGGAGAGAGAGGGAGAGAGGGAGGGGGGAGAGGAGGGGGAGAGAGAGATGGGGAGAGAGAGGGAGGGGAGGGGAGAGAGAGATGGGGAGAGGAGAGAGAGTTGAGAGAGAGATAGGGAGAGAGAGGGAGGGGGGAGAGAGATGGGGAGGATGGTGAGGGAGAGAAAGGGAGGGTGGAGGGAGGGTGAGAGAGAGAGGGTACAGGTGAGAGACAGTGATAGAGAGGGAGGGAGGGGAGAGGGAGGGGAGAGGGAGGGGAGAGGGAGGGGAGAGGATGATCGTTAGGTACTTTGGGTGTAGAGGTCCCAGCTGTAATGGGACATTAATTCCTGTCTCCTTCCATAATCTGGGTTGTTCTCTGTTTCAGAGAGAGAGAGACTAGAACCGCCTGAGGTGAAGTCAGACTGTGAATTCAATTCCAATAATCCATTCCCTGAATTGACTCAATTGAAAATGGAATTGTCCCAAACAGATTCTATTATTAGTTTTAAAAAATTCAGGGGAGAGCGCAGATGAAGTCCCCCAGTACCACATGTTATCCGGTCGAGGAGATTCACCCACATCTTGGGGAATTTGCAGGTGTTTGTGGGGCAAGAGTGCAATGGTATTCTGATTCTGTTTTGACCCCAACCCAAGTTAATTTGCTTTCAGTTGTTGTTGGTCCCAGTAGCCAGCAGGGAGAGTCACTACTCTCTCTGTCTCTCTCTCTCTCTCTCTCTCTCTCTCTCTCTCTCTCTCTCTCTCTCTCTCTCTCTCTCTCCCCTTTCCTTCTCCCTCTCTCTCTTTCCCCTCCTCTCTCTCTCTCTCTCTCTTTCCCCCCTCCTCTCCCTCTTTCCCTCCTCCTCTCCTTCTCTCTCTCTCCCCTCTCCTCTCTCCCCGCCCCTCTCCTCTCTCCCGCCCCTCCCCGCCCCTCTCTCTCTCCCTCCCCTCTCCTCTCTCTCTCCCTCTCCTCTCTCCCGCCCCTCTCCTCTCTCCCGCCTCTCTCCCCTCTCCCCCTTTCTCTTCCTCTCTTCCACCTTTTCCTTCCCAACCCCACATACAGTAGAGTTGATGTCCCTTATGACTTCTCTGTCTCCTCTCCTCCTCTGTCTCCTTACCTTTAGTGTGGGCTGAACCACTCAGCTGGTCCTATTAGGTTCCATGGAGGGGCTGACGACCTGTTTGGAAGCATGGGACCATGGGAGGCTTTATCCCACTCTTATTCATTCAGGAGATTGACATTCCACAGCGTGTGTAATGTAGACCTTTACCTGGCTCTGACTCTGCTCTCTCCTGCTCCCTGCGTGTGTGTGTGTGTGTGTGTGTGTGTGTGTGTGTGTGTGTGTGTGTGTGTGTGTGTGTGCGTGTGTGTGTGTGTGTGTGTGTGTGTGTGTGTGTGTGTGTGTGTGTGTGTGTGTGTGTGTGCGCAGTACTTTTTGACCAGGGCCCATAGGCCCAAATAGTGCACCATATAGGGAATAGGGTGTCATAGGGCTCTGGTCTAAAGTAGTGTACTATATAGGGAATAGGGTGCCACTTGGGATGCATCTTGAGGAAGTTGATACCTACATTAGTTATACTATTACTGAATAACTCAAGAGATTTCCAATTACAGCGTCCTGATGTAGTTTGGACCTTCCTTCACATTAGCATGCAATCCTCCTAAACCATTTCTTTTTTCTTCTCTCTCTCTCTCTCTCTCTCTCTCTCTCTCTCTCTCTCTCTCTCTCTCTCTCTCTCTCTCTCTCTCTCTCTCTCTCTCTCTCTCTCTCTCTCTCTCTCTCTCTCTCTCTCTCTGATAGGTAGCTTAGTGGTTAAGAGCGTTGGGCCAGTAACCGAAAGGTTGCTGGTTCTAATCCCAAGCCGACTAGGTGAAAAATCTGTCGATGTGCCCTTGAGCAAGGCACTTAACCCTAATTGCTCCTGTAAGTCGCTCTGGATAAGAGCGTCTGCTAAATGACTAAAAATAAAATGAAAAATAAAAAAATATTCCATCATCATCGTTTTTCTGCCAAACCCTTCCTGGTTTCTATTTCACTGTCTGGTTTCCCTCAGGTGTTGTTTCTACAGCTCTAGTGGACTCCGGTGCCGCGGGGAATTTCATCGACCGGGCCCTCGTCTCCTCCCTCAACATCACCGCGTACCCGCTCTCCTCTCCTTGTCCGGTCCAAGCCCTGGATAATCGACCAGTAGGATCCGGTATTGTCACAGCACCACTCACCTTCACCGTGGGACCCATGCGCCAGGAAATACTTCCTCATCACCTTCACACCTGTACACAAAGTCATCCTCTCGGCCTCCCGTGGCTCCAACTTCATAGCCCCACCATCTCCTGGTCTAAGATGAGAATCAACGCCTGGGGACCAGGAGGTTGGAGGACCTGCTTTCCCACACCCTGTGGTTCCACGTCGGTAGAGGGTCCTGTGAGTGTCCTTCAGCTCATCAATCGGTCCACCCGTATCGTTGGCCCCCGTGTTGTGGGACGTAGATGTGGACATCCGCCAGGTTCTGGAGAGGGAACCCGCTCCTATCACCTGCCCTCCAGAGCGCATCTACGTCCCCACGGGGGTGAGAGATTGGCTGTTGACCTGGGCACACGCATCCCTCGCCGCTGGACACCCAGGTATCACCCGCACCATCCAATCCCTTTCTGATAAATACTGGTGGCCCACTTTTGGCGCAGGACGTCGCCCACTATGTCAACTCATGTTCAGTATGTACCCAATCCAAATCCCTCCGGCAAGCTCCAGCAGGGAAACTACTTCCCCTTCCCGTGCCTCAGCGGCCTCGGTCACATCTGTCCATAGACTTTGTTACATGATCTCCCCCCTTTCTGATGGTGTCACCACTATTCTGGTTGTCGTGAACAGATTTTTCAAATCCTGCCGTTTTCTCTCTCTGGTCTTCGTCCTGCTCTTTAGGTCGATGAGGCAGGTGTTCCAGCAGGTCTTCCGGCACTTTCCGGAGGACATCGTTTCTGACCGTGGCCCCCAATTCAAGTCACGTGTTTGTAAAGACTTCATGGAGAAACTGGTGGTCATGGTCAGCCTCACTTCCTGGTACCGGTCTCAGTCTAACGGGGCAGGTGGAGAGGATAAACCAGGAGCTGGGGAGATTCCTGAGGAGCCCACTGCCAGGACTGGCAGGGGGGAGTGGGCCCGATTCCTTCCTTGGGCAGTATACGCCCAGAATTCATTGCGACACTCCTCCACCGGGCTGAACTCCCTTCCAGTGTGTTCTGGGTTATCAGCCGGCCTTGGCTCCGTGGATTCCGAGCCAGACCGAAGCGCCTGCGGTGGGCGAGTGGTTCAGGCCACGTTGAGACTCCAGCACGCCGTCAGAAGGAGCAGGCGGATCGCCACCTCAGTGAGGTTCCTGTGTTCCATTATGGTGATCGCGTCTGGCTCTCCGCCAGGAGTCTCCCACTCCGCCTGCCCTACAAGAAGCTGAGTCCCCGGTTTGTGGGGCCGCTTAAGGTCCTCCGGAGGGGTCAACGAGGTCATTTACAGATTACAACTCCCCACTAATTTTTCCGGATTTTTCACCATCTTTTCATGTTTCCCTTCTCAGGCCAGTGGTTCCTGGTCCCCTGGCTGTTGCCGTCCCCCACAACACCCCTTCGCCTCCCCTGAGTCCCGCCTATACCGTCGGATCCCTCCTGGACTCCCGACGTCATGGGGGTCGGCTCCAATACCTGGTGGACTTGGAGGGGGTATGGTCCAGAGGAGCGGTGTTGGGTTCCGGTGGACCACATTCTAGATCTCAACATCAACCCGAGATTTCCACCTTCGCTGTCCGGACCGGCTCCTCGCCCTCGGGGGCCGGTGTTTTCCTGAAGCTGGAGCCCTCTCGCCCCCTCCGGCGCTCGACATCACCGGTCCTGGCAACCCCATCATTACGCACACCTGGCAACCCCTTCATTTCGCACACCTGGTAACTGTCATTACACACACCTGGCAACTGTCATTACGCACACCTGGCAACCCATCATTACGCACACCTGGCAACTGTCATTACGCACACCTGGCAACCCATCATTACGCACACCTGGCAACTGTCATTATGCACACCTGGCAACCCATCATTATGCACACCTGGCAACCCATCATTACGCACACCTGGCAACTGTCATTACGCACACCTGGCAACTGTCATTACGCACACCTGGCAACTGTCATTACGCACACCTGGCAACTGTCATTACGCACACCTGGCAACTGTCATTACGCACACCTGGCAACCCATCATTATGCACACCTGGCAACTGTTATCACACCTGCGCCCCATCATCAGTCATACCTGGACTTCATTACTACCTTGATTACTTACCATTTACAGTTGAAGTCGGAGGTTTACGTACACCTTTGCCAAATACATTTAAACTCAGTTTTTCACAATTCCTGACATTTAATCCTAGTAAAAATTCCCTGTCTTAGGTCAGTTAGGATCACCTCTTTATTTTTAAGAATGTGAAATGTCAGAATAATAGTAGAGAGAATGATTTATTTCAGCTTTTATTTATTTCATCACATTCCAAGTGGGTCAGAAGTGTACATACACTCAATTTGTATTTGGTAGCATTGCCTTTAAATTGTTTAACTTGGGTCAAACGTTTCGGTAGCCTTCCACAAGCGTCCCACAATAAGTTGGGTGAATTATGGGCCATTCCTCCTGACAGAGCTGTTGTAACTCGAGTCAGGTTTGTAGGCCTCCTTGCTCGCACACGCTTTTTCAGTTCTGCCCACAAATGTTCTATAAGATTGAGGTTAGGGCTTTGTGATGGCCACTCCAATACCTTGACTTTGTTGTCCTTAAGCCATTTTGCCACAATTTTGGAAGTATGCTTGGGGTCATTGTCCATTTGGAAGACCCATTTGCGACCAAGCTTTAACTTCCTGACTGATGTCTTGAGATGTTGCTTCAATATATCCACATAATCTTCCTTCCTCATGATGCCATCTATTTTGTGAAGTGCACCAGTCCCTCCTGCAGCAAAGCACCCCCACAGCATGATGCTGCCACCCCTGTGCTTCACGATTGGGATGGTGTTCTTCGGCTTGCAAGCAACCCCCTTTTTCCTCCAAACATAACGATGGTCATTATGGCCAAACAGTTCTATTTTTGTTTCATCAGACCAGAGTACATTTTTCCAAAAAGTACGATCCTTGATCCCCATGTGCAGTTGCAAACCGTAGTCTGGCTTTTTTATGGCGGTTTTGGAGCAGTGGCTTCTTCCTTGCTGAGCGGCCTTTCAGGTTATGTCAATATAGGACTCGTTTTACTGTGGATATAGATACTTTTGTACCTGTTTCCTCCAGCATCTTCACAAGGTCCTTTGCTGTTGTTCTGGGATTGATTTGCACTTTTCGCACAAAAGTACATTCATCTCTAGGAGACAGAACATGTCTCCTTCCTGAGCGGTATGACGGCTGCGTGGTCCCATGATGTTTATACTTGCGTACTATTGTTTGTACAGATGAACGTGGTACCTTCAGGCGTTTGGAAATTGCTCCCAAGGATGAACCAGACTTGTAGAGGTCTACAATTTTTTTTCTGAGGTCTTGGCTGATTTCATTTTATTTTCCCATGATGTCAAGCAAAGAGGCACTGAGTTTGAAGGTAGGCCTTGAAATACATCCACAGGTACACCTCCAATTGACTCAAATGATGTCAATTAGCCTATCAGAAGCTTCTAAAGCCATGACATCATTTTCTGGAATTTTCCAAGCTGTTTAAAGGCACAATCAACTTAGTGTATGTAAACTTCTGACCCACTGGAATTGTGATACAGTGAATTATAAGTGAAATAATCTGTCTGTAAACAATTGTTGGAAAAATTACTTCTGTCATGCACAAAGTAGATGTCCTAACCGACTTGCCAAAACTATAGTTTGTTAACAAGAAATTTGTGGAGTGGTTGAAAAACGAGTTTTAATGACTCCGACCGAAGTGTATGTAAACTTCCGACTTCAACTGTATCTAGCGCTCTGCTGTTTCCAGTCATCAGGTAATACTGTTCATGTTTTCCTTGTTAGATGCTTCTCTTGTTTTGTATTCGTTCCATGTTCGTTTCATTAAACTCACACTGCACCAGAGTGCTTCCAGAGTCCCTGTGTCTCCATTACACCCCCATTATATTCTCATTTCAGGAGTGAGAATAGAGAAGTGTATTGTGGGATTGCAATGGATATTGGGTCTGAACTCATCGTGAGGGGCCTCAGTCGCTCGCTGGTCTGAACTCATCATGAGGGGATCTCAGTCGCTCGCTGGTCTGAACTCATCATGAGGGGCCTCAGTCGCTCGCTGGTCTGAACTCATCGTGAGGGGCCTCAGTCGCTCGCTGGTCTGAACTCATCATGAGGGGCCGCAGTCGCTCGCTGGTCTGATCTCATCGTGAGGGGCCTCAGTCGCTCGCTGGTCTGATCTCATCATGAGGGGGCCTCAGTCGCTCGCTGGTCTGATCTCATCATGAGGGGCCTCAGTCGCTCGCTGGTCTGAACTCATCGTGAGGGGCCTCAGTCGCTCGCTGGTCTGAACTCATCATGAGGGGCCTCAGTCGCTCGCTGGTCTGAACTCATCGTGAGGGGCCGTAGTCGCTCGCTGGTCTGAACTCATCGTGAGGGGCCTCAGTCGCTCGCTAGTCTGAACTCATCGTGAGGGGCCGTAGTCGCTCGCTGGTCTGAACTCATCGTGAGGGGGCCGTAGTCGCTCGCTGGTCTGAACTCATCATGAGGGGCCGCAGTCGCTCGCTGGTCTGAACTCATCATGACGGTTCGCAGTCGCCGCTGGTCTGATCTCATCGCGAGGGGCCGTAGTCGCTCGCTGGTCTGAACTCATCGTGAGGGGCCGCAGTCGCTCGCTGGTCTGAACTCATCGCGAGGGGCCGTAGTCGCTTCGCTGGTCTGAACTCATCATGAGGGGCCTCAGTCGCTCGCTGGTCTGAACTCATCATGAGGGGCCGTGAGTCGCTCGCTGTTCTGATCTCATCATGAGGGTTCGCAGTCGCTCGCTGGTCTGATCTCATCATGAGGGGCCGTAGTCGCTCGCTGGTCTGAACTCATCATGAGGGGCCGTAGTCACTCGCTGGTCTGAACTCATCATGAGGGGGCCTCAGTCGCTCGCTGGTCTGGACTCATCATGAGGGGCCTCAGTCGCTCGCTGGTCTGGACTCATCATGAGGGGCCGCAGTCGCTCGCTGGTCTGAACTCATCATGAGGGGCCGTAGTCGCTCGCTGGTCTGAACTCATCGCGAGGGGCCGTAGTCGCTCGCTGGTCTGATCTCATCATGAGGGGCCGTAGTCGCTCGCTGGTCTGATCTCATCATGAGGGTTCGCAGTCGTTCGCTGGTCTGAACTCATCGCGAGGGGCCGTAGTCGTTCGCTGGTCTGATCTCATCATGAGGGGCCGTAGTCACTCGCTGGTCTGAACTCATCATGAGGGGCCGTGAGTCGCTCGCTGGTCTGAACTCATCGTGAGGGGCCGTAGTCACTCGCTGGTCTGAACTCATCATGAGGGGCCGTAGTCGCTCGCTGGTCTGAACTCATCATGAGGGGCCGCAGTCGCTAGCTGGTCTGATCTCATCATGAGGGGGCCGTAGTCGCTCGCTGGTCTGATCTCATCGCGAGGGGCCGTAGTCGCTCGCTGGTCTGATCTCATCATGAGGGGCCGTAGTCGCTCGCTGGTCTGAACTCATCATGAGGGGCCGTAGTCGCTCGCTGGTCTGATCTCATCATGAGGGGCCGTAGTCACTCACTGGTCTGAACTCATCATGAGGGGCCGCAGTCGCTCGCTGGTCTGATCTCATCGTGAGGGGCCTCAGTCGCTCGCTGGTCTGATCTCATCATGAGGGTCCGCAGTCGCTCGCTGGTCTGAACTCATCGTGAGGGTTCGCAGTCGCTCGCTGGTCTGAACTCATCGTGAGGGGGCCTCAGTCGCTCGCTGGTCTGAACTCATCGTGAGGGGCCTCAGTCGCTCGCTGGTCTGAACTCATCGTGAGGGGCCTCAGTCGCTCGCTGGTCTGATCTCATCGTGAGGGGCCTCAGTCGCTCGCTGGTCTGCGTACCCACATCCATACCCACAGTTTAACAGCTAATTTCCCGTAATTCTACACATTCTGCCATCGGGTGGAGACAAATGTTTGCACTTTTTAATAGGATAACTGATGATCAATGGGGGCCTCCCGATCAGTAATTCAACCATGATTATTACAAGTTTAGATAGATGGCCGCTAACTGGCCAATCTAAAAAAATACTCTGTTGACATGGGCTAATTTAGAGACTGTCAGGGACTGACATAGAAAGAGAAAAACTGCTGAGGCGCAAATTTCGAAATTGCAACTTGTTTATTCTACTATTCTAACTCTCAACAGGAAGTTGAGACCCCGAATGAGTTTCCCCCAAATGGGGGCGGCAGGTAGCTTAGTGGTTAAGAGCGTTGTGCCCAGTAACTGAAAGGTCGCTGGTTGTAATCCTCGAGCCGACCCAGGTGAAAAATCTGTCCATGTGCCCTTGAGCAAGGCACTTAACCCTAATTGCTCCTGTAAGTCGCTCTGGATAAGAGCGTCTGCTAAAATGACTAAAATGTAAATATAAAAAACAAATTTTTCCACGGGCCGCCAGTTTCCCATCCCTGATAGTAACGACAGGCTTGTAAAACATGAACCAAAGATAATAACGTGATAATAATGTAACAGGTAGCTTTAGTGGTTAAGAGCGTTGTGCCCAGTAACCCGAAAGGTCGCTGGTTCTAATCCCCGAGCCGAACTAGGTGAAAAAATCTGTCCATGTGCCCTTGAGCAAGGCACTTAACCCTAATTGCTCCTGTAAGTCGCTCTGGATAAGAGCGTCTGTAAATAACAGGGTTAAAGGGTTAAAGGTCAACCTGTCACAACAGTCTACCCCAGAGGGGTGTAGGCCCACTGTTTGCAGTTGGTCTGAGACACTCCTGGTTCAACTGATCCGTGTGAACGACTCCTTCTAAATACTGGAACTGGTTTGGTACAATGGCAATGGAATGGAAATGCAAACCCCTCATCAGATGACAGTGGTTTAGATAAGAACTTCAGAGCTATTCAATTAAACACGTTTCCCATAGGTTACAGTACAATGGTATATCATTACTGTTAAACTAAAGATTCCAACACCTAGGCTGTCAAATGAATGACAAGTCTGTTAAAGAGAAGATGGATTCTCGGTTGAATATCCCCTGCTGTCTGTCTGTCTGTCTGTCTGTCTGTCTGTCTGTCTGTCTGTCTGTCTGTCTGTCTGTCTGTCTGTCTGTTAAAGAGAAGATGGATTCTCGGTTGAATATCCCCTGCTGTCTGTCTGTCTGTCTGTCTGTCTGTCTGTCTGTCTGTCTGTCTGTCTGTCTGTTAAAGAGAAGATGGATTCTCGATTGAATATCCCCTGCTGTCTGTCTGTCTGTCTGTTAAAGAGAAGATGGATTCTCGGTTGAATATCCCCTGCTGTCTGTCTGTCTGTCTGTCTGTCTGTCTGTCTGTCTGTTAAAGAGAAGATGGATTCTTGGTTGAATATCTGTCTGTCTGTCTGTCTGTCTGTCTGTCTGTTAAAGAGAAGATGGATTCTCAGTTGAATATCCCCCTGCTGTCTGTCTGTCTGTCTGTCTGTCTGTCTGTCTGTCTGTCTGTCTGTCTGTCTGTCTGTCTGTCTGTCTGTCGTCTGTTAACGAGAAGATGGATTCTCAGTTGAATATCCCCTGCTGTCTGTCTGTCTGTCTGTCTGTCTGTCTGTCTGTCTGTCTGTCTGTCTGTCTGTCTGTCTGTCTGTCTGTTAAAGAGAAGATGGATTCTCAGTTGAATATCCCCTTCTGTCTGTCTGTCTGTCTGTCTGTCTGTCTGTCTGTCTGTCTGTCTGTCTGTCTGTCTGTCAAAGAGAAGATGGATTCTCAGTTGAATATCCCCTGCTGTCTGTCTGTCTGTCTGTCTGTTCTGCCCCTGCATTTTACATTACTATTTTTTCTCTCATTCAGATAATAAAATCATTTTTCTCCTCATTGTAATAAAATCCTCATGTCTTTCTCTCATGTTCTCAATATCATTGAGTGATAAATTCTCATCCTCGGAAAAGTATCTCAGAATATCTCGCCCTAAGGAGGTGTAATTTAAATAATATCCCTCACCAAGCTGTTTCCAGAATAAAAATTTAATCTTCGTCCCAATTGGCACCCTATTACCTACACAGTGCACTACTTTCCTTGAGGGCTCTGGTCAAAAGTAGTGCACTACAGAGGGAATAGGATGCCAATTGGGACACAGCCTAACATGTCCCGGTTAATATTTCATCTGGCAAGATGGAAGCATGGAAAAGATTTCCTTCTTAAATAACAAAAAGTGTGATCATTTAAATCTCCGACCTTATTAAAAAGTCAATATCCTTCAAGTGGAGTAGAAATCATTAATTTTAAGATTAAAATTGTAAATGGATATGAAATTCAACTAGAAAACAACATTAACCAACACACAGGTGTAGAGAAATGTTGTTGAGACCAAGGCCCTTCTCCCCCGATTGCTCAGTTTGACCGGGCGGCCAGCTCTAGGAAGAGTCTTGGTGGTTCCAAACTTCTTCCATTTAAGAATGATGGAGGCCACTGGGTTCTTGGGGACCTTCAATGCTGCAGATATTTTTTGGTACCCTTCCCCAGAGCCGTGCCTCGACACAATCCTGTCTCGGAGCTCTACGGACAATTCCTTCGACCTCATGGCTTGGTTTTTGCTCTGACATGCACTGTCAACTGTGGGACCTTATATAGACAGGTGTGTGCCTTTCCAAATCATGTCCAATCAATTGAATTTACCACAGGTTTGACTCCAGTCAAGTTGTAGAAACATCTCAAGGATGATCAATGGGAAAAAGGATGCATTAGCAAAATTTTCTAAAAAACTGTTTTTGCTTTGACATTATTGGGTATTGTGTGTAGGTTGATGAGGATTTTTATGTTTTTAATCCATTTTAGAATAAGGCTGTAACGTAACAAAATGTGGACAAAGTCAAGGGGTCTGAATAATTTCAGAATGCGCTGCATAACAGTCTGTCATAGTGGTGTCATAACAGTCTGTCATAGTGGTATCATAACAGTCTGTCATAGTGGTATCATAACAGTCTGTCATAGTGGTATCATAACAGTCTGTCATAGTGGTGTCATAACAGTCTGTCATAGTGGTGTCATAACAGTCTGTCATAATGGTATCATAACAGTCTGTCATAATGGTATCATAACAGTCTGTCATAGTGGTGTCATAACAGTCTGTCATAGTGGTGTCATAACAGTCTGTCATAGTGGTGTCATAACAGTCTGTCATAGTGGTGTCGTAATGGTGTCATAGTGGTGTCATAATGGTGTCGTAACAGTCTTTAATAGTGGTATCATAAGTCTTTCGTAGTGGTATCATAACAGTTTTTCATAGTGGTAGTTTAACAGTCTGTCATGGTGGTGGCATAAGAGTCTGTCATAGTGGTGTCATAAGTCTTTCATAGTGGTATCATAAGTCTTTCGTAGTGGTATCATAACAGTTTTTCATAGTGGTAGTTTAACAGTCTGTCATGGTGGTGGCATAAGAGTCTTTCATAGTGGTGTCATAATAGTGTCATTACAGTCTGTCATAATGGTATCATTACAGTCTGTCATAGTGGTATCATAACAGTCTGTCATAGTGGTGTCATAACAGTCTGTCATAGTGGTATCATAACAGTCTTTCATAATAGTATCATAACAGTCTTTCATAGTGGTATCATAGTGGTGTCATAACAGTCTTTAATAGTGGTATCATAAGTATTTCGTAGTGGTATCATAACAGTTTTTCATAGTGGTAGTTTAACAGTCTGTCATGGTGGTGGCATAAGAGTCTGTCATAGTGGTGTCGTAAGTCTTTCATAGTGGTATCATAAGTCTTTCGTAGTGGTATCACAACAGTTTTTCATAGTGGTAGTTTAACAGTCTGTCATGGTGGTGGCATAAGAGTCTTTCATAGTGGTGTCATAATAGTGTCATTACAGTCTGTCATAATGGTATCATTACAGTCTGTCATAGTGGTATCATAACAGTCTGTCATAGTGGTATCATAACAGTCTGTCATAGTGGTATCATAACAGTCTTTCATAATAGTATCATAACAGTCTTTCATAGTGGTGTCATAACAGTCTGTCATAGTGGTATCGTAACAGTCTTTCATAATAGTATCATAACAGTCTTTCATAGTGGTATCATAGTGGTGTCATAACAGTCTTTCATAGTGGTATCATAGTGGTATCATAGTGGTATCATAGTGGTATCATAACAGTCTTTCATAGTGGTATCATAGTGGTATCATAACAGTCTTTCATAGTGGTATCATAGTGGTATCATAACAGTCTTTCATAGTGGTATCATAGTGGTATCATAGTGGTATCATAGTGGTATCATAACAGTCTTTCATAGTGGTATCATAGTGGTATCATAACAGTCTTTCGTAGTGGTATCATAACAGTTTTTCATAGTGGTAGTTTAACAGTCTGTCATGGTGGTGGCATAAGAGTCTGTCATAGTGGTGTCATAAGTCTTTCATAGTGGTATCATAAGTCTTTCGTAGTGGTATCATAACAGTTTTTCATAGTGGTAGTTTAACAGTCTGTCATGGTGGTGGCATAAGAGTCTTTCATAGTGGTGCTCATAATAGTGTCATTACAGTCTGTCATAATGGTATCATAACAGTCTGTCATAGTGGTGTCTTAACAGTCTGTCATAGTGGTGTCATAACAGTCTGTCATAGTGGTATCATAACAGTCTGTCATAGTGGTATCATAACAGTCTGTCATAGTGGTGTCATAATAGTCTGTCATAGTGGTATCATAACAGTCTTTCATAATAGTATCATAACAGTCTTTCATAGTGGTATCATAGTGGTGTCATAACAGTCTTTCATAGTGGTATCATAGTGGTATCATAACAGTCTTTCATAGTGGTATCATAGTGGTATCATAACAGTCTTTCATAGTGGTATCATAATAGTATCATAACAGTCTATCATAGTGGTGTCATAACAGTCTTTCATAGTGGTATCATAACAGTCTGTCATAGTGGTATCATAGTGGTATCATAACAGTCTTTCATAGTGGTATCATAGTGGTATCATAACAGTCTTTCATGGTGGTATCATAGTGGTATCATAACAGTCTTTCATAGCGGTATCCTATTGTACTGTTATAGCAATCAGATAACTATTGAACAGTTGTGCTCTAAGTCTAAGTTCTCTCCCAGAAGAGGTCCGAGGCTACAGAGGTCAGTTTTATGTTTGATACCGTATTCCATCATTCCAGACAATGGTATTTTGGGTTGAGGGGTGCTGCCACACAGAAGAATAGACTGCTACTGTACCTCTGACCTCCCTGCACAGGGACAAGGACTAATTAGGAACTCATCTCTATTTAATGGACTAACCCATCTACAGGAGGAGGAGGGGGTGTTGGTTCACCCTCTGATTGCATTGGGCTGATCCAGTCTTTGGATCTCAGGGCTGAAAGGGTGTCACTTTGATTGGGACTCTTGAGTCTGTAATAGGAATCTCCTAATATGGTACGCTATGCCCTATGTCCTCACCCTGGTGTCACCCCCATCTCACCCGTCTATCCCATCTCCCTCCCTTTACCAAACCGCCCACACCAGACCAGACCACATCTCTCCAGTCCACTATGCTGGGGGGACATTGGCCAGAGAGAGCTTTTTTTAAACCACGATCTAAAGTCAAAGTCTCTTCACTAGCTATTCAAAGCTTAGAGCTTCTTAGTAATGTGTTGGGGACTCAGAGCAAGACCTGATACAGCCACTAACAACCATGTACTCGCAGTACAAGGCTGTAGCTCAGTTGGTTAGAGCGTGGCGCTTGCAACGCCAGGGTTGTGGGTTCGTTTGCCCACATGGGGGGGCAGTATGAATAATATGGATAAGAGCATCTGCTAAAATGACGTAAATGTACATATCTTAAGTAATCCCATTGGATTTCTACCTGTTTTATTGTGATTACGTCAGGCCCTGTGCCGTCGTTAGGCCACGGCAGTGAAAGACTCAGCAGGCCACTGGGCATTATGCATCTGGCGAAAAGACATCTTGTAGCTCTGCAGACATAACTTTCATAGATCCATTTTGACACCTTCTGGAATCAGAAGATGCTCTGCAGGAATGACGTAGTCCATCCAAATCATCATGGCTCCTGGACCCCCCGTATCTGGATAATATGGCTCCTGGACCCCCCTGTATCTGGATAATATGGCTCCTGGACCCCCCCTGTATCTGGATAATATGGCTCCTGGACCCCCCTGTATCTGGATAATATGGCTCCTGGACCCCCCCGTATCTGGATAATATGGCTCCTGGACCCCCCCGTATCTGGATAATATGGCTCCTGGACCCCTGTATCTGGATAATATGGCTCCTGGACCCCCCGTATCTGGATAATATGGCTCCTGGACCCCCCTGTATCTGGATAATATGGCTCCTGGACCCCCCGTATCTGGATAATATGGCTCCTGGACCCCCCCTGTATCTGGATAATATGGCTCCTGGACCCCCCTGTATCTGGATAATATGGCTCCTGGACCCCCTGTATCTGGATAATATGGCTCCTGGACCCCCCCTGTATCTGGATAATATGGCTCCTGGACCCCCGTATCTGGATAATATGGCCCCTGGACCCCCCTGTATCTGGATAATATGGCTCCTGGACCCCCCCCCTGTATCTGGATAATATGGCTCCTGGACCCCCCCCGTATCTGGATAATATGGCTCCTGGACCCCCCCGTATCTGGATAATATGGCTCCTGGACCCCCCCTGTATCTGGATAATATGGCTCCTGGACCCCCCGTATCTGGATAATATGGCTCCTGGACCCCCCTGTATCTGGATAATATGGCTCCTGGACCCCCTGTATCTGGATAATATGGCTCCTGGACCCCCCGTATCTGGATAATATGGCTCCTGGACCCCCCTGTATCTGGATAATATGGCTCCTGGACCCCCCTGTATCTGGATAATATGGCTCCTGGACCCCCCCGTATCTGGATAATATGGCTCCTGGACCCCCTGTATCTGGATAATATGGCTCCTGGACCCCCCCCCCCGTATCTGGATAATATGCGTGAAATGCTTGATGTGATGTCAACAGAAAGGTATATTTTCTGGGTGACCTAAAAATTGTCTGGCTTTCATCAAGCTCAAGAAAAAGCTTCAAACTGTAACCGGTGCCTGCAACCTGGTTCAGGTTATCAGTCAACCTACCAGGGTATTTACAAACAGCACAGGAAGGAAATCATGTATTGATCACATCTTTACTAATGCTGCAGAAATCTGCTCTGAAGCAGTATCCAAAATCCATCGGCTGTAGTGATCACAATATAGTAGCCATATCTAGGAAAACCAAAGTTCCAAAGGCTGGTCCTAATATAGTGTATAAGAGGTCATACAATACGTTTTGTAGTGATTCCTATGTAGAAGATGTAGAGAATATGTGTTGGTCTGTGGTGTGTAACGAGGTCTGTGGTGTGTAACGAGGTCTGTGGTGTGTAACGAGGTCTGTGGTGTGTAACGAGGTCCGTGGTGTGTAACGAGGTCTGTGGTGTGTAATGAGGTCCGTGGCGTGTAACGAGGTCTGTTGTGTTCAACGAGGTCTGTGGTGTGTAACGAGGAGCAACCAGACGCTGCACTGGACACATTTATGAAATTGCTTATTCCAGTTATTAATAAGCATGCACCCATTAATAAGAAATGGACTGTAAAAACTGTCAAATCCCCGGGGATTGATGAGGAATTGAAAAACGTTATGGTTGGGGCGAAGGCAAAATTAATAGCAAATAAATATGGCTGCACTGCCGATGGGCAAACGGACTGTAAATTAAGAAATCATGTGACTAAACTAAATAAAAATAAGAAGAAATTGTGAAACAAATATAAATGATATAAAGGATAATGGGAAAGTAACAATTTGTCGTGGGTCGGACTACAAGGGATGGAAAATTACTGAGGACGATAGCGGATTATATTGCCACTCCTATTTGCCATCTCTTCAATCGAAGCCTACAGGAAAGTGTGTGCCCTCAGGCCTGGAGGGAAGCAAAAGTCATTCCGCTACCCAAGAATAGTAAAGCCCCCTTTTACTGGCTCAAAAAGCCGACCAATCAGCCTGTTACCAACCCTCAGTAAACTTTTGGAAAAAATTGCATTTTACCAGATACAATGCTATTTTAGAGTAAACAAATGAACAAAAGACAATCAGCACACTTACAGGGAAGGGCCCTCAACATGTATAGCACCTACACAAATCACTGATGATTGGCTGAAAGAAATTGATAATAAGAAGATTGTTGCAGCTGTTTTGTTAGACTTCAGTGCGGCTTTTGACATTATGGATCATAATAATCTGCTGCTGGAAAAAAACGTTATGTGTTATGTCTTTACACCCCCTCCTGTATCGTGGATAAAGAGTTACCTGTCTAACAGAACACAGAGTGTGTTCTTTAATGGAAACATTAATCCAGGTAGAGTCAGGCATTCCCCAGGGCAGCTGTTTAGGCCCCTTTACTTAAAAAAAAAATGTTTTTACCAATAACCTGCCACTGGCTCTGAGTAAAGCCTGTGTGTCTATGCACGCCGATGACTCAACATTATACATGTCAGTTACCACAGCAACTGAAATCACTGCAACACTTAACAAAGAGCTGCAGGCAGTTTCAGACTGGGTGGGCAGTAATACGATAGTCCTAAATATTTATAGAATTAAAAGCATTGTATTTGGGAACAAACCATTCACTAAACCCTAAACCTCACTTTAAGCATCAGTTGTCAGAGCACCTTACCGATCACTGCACCTGTACACAGCCCCATCTGAAATTAGCCCACCCAACTACCTCATCCCTATATTGTTATTTATTTTGCTCTTTTGCACCCCAGTATCTCTATTTGCACATAATCTCTTGCACATCTAGCATTCCAGTGTTAATACTAATTGTAATTATTTTGCACTATAGCCTATTTATTGCCTTACCTCCATAACTTGTTACATTTGCACACACTGTATATATATTTTCTGTTGTATTTTTTGACTTTATTTTTTGTTTACCCCATATGTAACTCTGTGTTGTTGTTTTTATCGCACTGCTTTGCTTTATCTTGGCCAGGTCGCAGTTGTAAATGAGAACTTGTTCTCAACTGGCTTACCTGGTTAAATAAAGGTGAAATAACAAATAAAAATACATCTAAATCTTGTAATGAATAATGTGGAAATTGAGCAAGTTGAGGAGACTAAACTGCTTGGAGTAACCCTGGACTGGAAACTGTCATGGTCAAAACATATTTATGCAATGGTAGCTAAGATGGGGAGAGGTCTGTCAATAATAAAGCGCTTCTCTGTTTTCTTGACAACGCTATCAACAAAACAAGTCCTACAGGCCCTAGTTTTGTCACACCTGGACTACTGTCCAGTCATATGGTCTGATGCTAGTTTTGTCCCACCTGGACTCCTGTCCAGTCATATGGTCAAGTGACACAAAGAGGGGACATAGGTAAATTACAGTTGGCCCAGAACAGAGCAGCACGGCTCTGTTCTGGGCCCTTAAATGTACATGGGAGAACTAACATCAATAACATGCATGTCAATCTCTCCTGGCTCAAAGTAGAGGAGAGATTGACCTCATCACTACTTTGTGAGAGGTGTTGACATGTTGAAAGCACCGAGCCGTCTGTTTAAACGACTAGCACACAGCTCAGACACCCATGCAAGAAATGCCACCAGGGGTCTCTTCACATGTAGGCTCTATGTCCCAAATGGAGTCCTATTCCCTATAAAGTGCACTACTGTCGACCAGGATCCACAGGGCTATGTAGGGAATAGGGTGTCATTTGGGACTTAACCATCTCCTTGTGTCCAGCCTAACCCAGCAGGACCCATAAAGCACCAGACCAATACAATACCAGTTAAAGGGCTGTGTTGAGACTAATCAGTCTAGTAGCTTTTTAACAGTCCAATTTACATTTCTCCACACAAAGAGTGATAGTGATGGTTTACAAGAATCTCAGACATGCACGCTTTGGGGACCAACTGGAGTGAGGGGTTACAGGTTACACTGAGAGATCCCACTGATGATTTTTAAAGGGCTGTCTGAGATCTGTATGGATGGTTTTATATAGTCGGTAGGGAGACAAGGAGTAGGGGGAGACAGGGTGAGACAGGGAGAGGAAACAGGGGAGAAGAGGAGAGAGGGAGGGAGAAGAGAAGAGAAGAGACTGGAGAGGAGAGGAGAGAGGGGAGAGGAGAGGGAGGAGAGGAGAGGGGAGGGGGAGAGGGGGGAGAGGAGAGGAGAGGAGAGGGGGGGGACGGGAGAAGGAGACGAGGAGATGGGGGAGAGAGGGGAGAGATGAGAGGAGAGGAGAGGAGAGGAGATGGGCAAGGAGAGGAGAGAGAAGGAGGAGGAGAGAGGAGAGGAGACTGGCGAGGAGAGGAGAGGGGAGGAGAGGGGGAGGAGGCAGAGGAGAGGAGGGGGAGAGAGGAGAGGAGATGGGTGAGGTGGAGAGGAGAGGAGGTGACAGTGGTGGAGGTATTTGTCTCTGTTAGAGGGAACATGGTCTCTTTATTAAAGTAATTCATCACACAGTGAATATTCCCCCTTTAATGGGCCAGGACCCTAATTGCCTAACTTTGTCAAGATGAGAAGTCAGGAGCTCTTCTCTCTCTTTCTCTCTCTCTCACCCTCTCTCTCGCTCTCTCTCTTCTTTCTCTCTCTTCTTTCTTTCTCTCTCTTTTTCTCTCTCTCTCCCTCTCTCTTCTTTCTCTCTCTTTCTCTCTCTCTCTCCCTCTCTCTTCTTTCTCTCTCTCCCTCTCTTCTTTCTCTCTCTCTCTCTCTCTCTCTCTCTCTCTCTCTCTCTCTCTCTCTCTCTCTCTCTCTCTCTCTCTCTCTCTCTCTCTCTCTCTCTCTCTCTCTCTCTCTCTCTCTCTCTCTCTCTCTCTCTCTCTCTCTCTCTCTCTTTCTTTCTCTCTCTCTCTCTCTCCCTCTCTCTTCTTTCTTTCTCTCTCTCTTCTTTCTCTCTCTCTTCTTTCTTTCTCTCTCTCTCTCTCTCTCTCTCTCTTCTTTCTCTCTCTCCCTCTCTTCTTTCTCTCTCTCTCTCTCTCTCTCTCTCTCTCTCTCTCTCTCTCTCTCTCTCTCTCTCTCTCTCTCTCTCTCTCTCTCTCTTCCCCTCTCTCTTCTTTCTCTCTCTTCTCTTCTCTTCTCTTCTCTTCTCTTCTCTTCTCTTCTCTCTCTCTCTCTCTCTCTCCCTCTCTTCTTTCTCTCTCTCCCTCTCTCTTCTTTCTCTCTCTCTCTTCTCTCTCTCTCTCTTCTCCCTCTCTCAGCCCTCACACATAGACACACACACTTGGAGACACCCACACAAAGTACCTAACTTAAGTAAATACAGTGGAAACGTAGCCATAACACTTAGCTACCTATCTACCTTAGGAAAGAATGGGGGGGAGGATTACACCTCTCCTTTTCCAGTTTCTCTTCCTTTCTTTCCATCTATTCTGTCATGAGGTGGCAGCGTTGATTTGTGTGCTGCTGTGTTTCCTAACAGCCCCCTGGGGTGTAGGAGGACGTCGGACCACCCTCCCTTTATCCCTGCTTCCCTCCTCTCCTCTCTTCCCTTTATCCCTGCTTCCCTCCTCTCCTCTCTTCCTTTTATCCCTGCTTCCCTCCTCTCCTCCTTTTATCCCTGCTTCCCTCCTCTCCTCTCCTCCTTTTATCCCTGCTTCCCTCCTCTCCTCTCCTCCTTTTATCCCTGCTTCCCTCCTCTCCTCTCCTCCTTTATCCCTGCTTCCCTCCTCTCCTCTCCTCCTTTTATCCCTGCTTCCCTCCTCTCCTCTCCTCCTTTTATCCCTGCTTCCCTCCTCTCCTCTCCTCCTTTTATCCCTTCTTCCCTCATCTCCTCTCCTCCTTTAATCCCTGCTTCCCTCCTCTCCTCTCCTCCTTTTATCCCTGCTTCCCTCCTCTCCTCTCCTCCCTTTTATCCCTGCTTCCCTCATCTCCTCTCCTCCTTTTATCCCTGCTTCCCCCCCTCTCCTCTCCTCTCCTCCTTTTATCCCTACTTCCCTCCTCTCCTCTCCTCCTTTTATCCCTGCTTCCCTCCTCTCCTCCTATTATCCCTGCTTCCCTCCTCTCCTCCTTTTATCCCTGCTTCCCTCCTCTCCTCTCCTCCTTTTATCCCTGCTTCCCTCCTCTCCTCTCCTCCCTTTTGTCCCTGCTTCCCCTCCTCTCCTCTCCTCCCTTTATCCCTGCTTCCCCTCCTCTCCTCTCCTCTCCTCCTTTATCCCTGCTTCCCTCCTCTCCTCTCCTCCTTTTATCCCTGCTTCCCTCCTCTCCTCTCCTCCTTTTATCCCTTCTTCCCTCCTCTCCTCTCCTCCTTTTAATCCTGCTTCCCTCCTCTCCTCTCCTCCTTTTATCCCTGCTTCCCTCCTCTCCTCTCCTCCTTTTAATCCTGCTTCCCTCCTCTCCTCTCCTCCTTTTATCCCTGCTTCCCTGCTCTCCTCTCCTCCCCTCTCCTCCTTTTATCCCTGCTTCCCTCCTCTCCTCTCCTCCTGTTATCCCTGCTTCCCTCCTCTCCTCTCCTCCTTTTATCCCTGCTTCCCTCCTCTCCTCCTTTTATCCCTGCTTCCCTCCTCTCCTCCTTTTTATCCCTACTTCCCTCCTCTCCTCTCCTCCTTTTATCCCTGCTTCCCTCCTCTCCTCTCCTCCTTTTATCCCTGCTTCCCTCCTCTCCTCTCCTCCCTTTTATCCCTGCTTCTCTCCTCTCCTCCTTTTATCCCTGCTTCCCTCCTCTCCTCTCCTCCTTTTAATTCTGCTTCCCTCCTCTCCTCTCCTCTCCTCCTTTTATCCCTGCTTCCCTCCTCTCCTCTCCTCCTTTTATCCCTGCTTCCCTCCTCTCCTCTCCTCCTTTTATCCCTGCTTCTCTCCTCTCCTCTCCTCCTTTTAATTCTGCTTCCCTCCTCTCCTCTCCTCTCCTCCTTTTATCCCTGCTTCCCTCCTCTCCTCTCCTCCTTTTATCCCTGCTTCCCTCCTCTCCTCTCCTCCTTTTATCCCTGCTTCCCTCCTCTCCTCTCCTCCTTTTATCCCTGCTTCCCTCCTCTCCTCTCCTCTCCTCCTTTTATCCCTGCTTCCCTCCTCTCCTCTCCTCTCCTCCTTTTATCCCTGCTTCCCCTCCTCTCCTCTCCTCCTTTTATCCCTACTTCCCTCCTCTCCTCTCCTCCTTTTATCCCTGCTTCCCTCCTCTCCTCTCCTCCTTTATCCCTGCTTCCCTCTGCTGTCCTCTGCTCTGCTCTGCTCCTCCCTCCCCTCCTTGTATCCCTCCCTCCCTCCCTCCCTCTCCTCTCCTCTCCCCTCCTCTCTCTCCTGTTATCAGGTCCTTAGTCTGATCCTTTTATAATTAGCCACTTAACTATCTGGGAGAATGGCCCCTGTGCTGTAAAGGATTTACAAGTGCAGGGAGGAATAGGACACGCCAGCACCTTTTGTTTAGCAATTAGTCTGCTGTTGAACGTGACAAATGTAGCTCCGCATCTGTCTGCCTAGACCTGACCAGACCCCCACATAGTGTCCAGGGAGAGAGGGAGGGAGACAAAGAGAGAGAGACAAAGAGAGCGAGAGAGAAGAGAGAAGAGAGTGAGAGAGAAGAGAGGAGAGAAGAGAGAGAGAGAAAAGAGAGAAGAGAGAAGAGAGAGAGAGAGAGAGAGAGAGAGAGAGAGAGAGAGAGAGAGAGAGAGAGAGAGAGAGAGAGAGAGAGAGAGAGAGAGAGAGAGAGAGAGAGAGAGAGAGAGAGAGAGAGAGAGAGAGAGAGAGAGAGAGAGAGAGAGAGAGAGAGAGAGAGAGAGAGAGAGAGAGAGAGATGTGTGATTTGAATTACATCCAATTACCAATCAAGTGTGTATAAATTGAGTAATACAGTCAATCAAATGCAGAGAAAATGTCACGGCTGCAAAACCATAGCACTCCACAGCACTAGGCTCTCACTGGACCCCATACATTTCCTATTTAGTGAATCAGTATTGGGGCGAAAAATTACAATACCACAAGGAACAGAAGGAGGGGGCCTAGACTTCCATATTATCATCTCTCTCTCTCTCTCTCTCTCTCTCTCTCTCTCTCTCTCTCTGTCTCTCTCTCTCTCTCTCTCTCTCTGTCTCTCTCTCTCTCACTTTCATTCTCTCTCTCTCTCTCTCTCTCTCTCTCTCTCTCTCTCTCTCTCTCTCTCTCTCTCTCTCTCTCTCTCTCTCTCTCTCTCTCTCTCTCTCTCTCTCTCTCTCTCTCTCTCTCTCTCTCTCTCTCTCTCTCTCTCTCTCTCTCTCTCTCTCTCTCTCATTCTCTCTCTTTCATTCTCTCTCTCTCTCTCTCTCTCTCTCTCTCTCTCTCTCTCTCTCTTTCATTCTCTCTCTCTCTTTCATTCTCTCTCTTTCATTCTCTCTCTATCTCTCTCTTTCTCTCTCTCTTTCATTCTCTCTCTTTCATTCTCTCTCTATCTCTCTATCTCTTTCTCTCTCTCTTTCATTCTCTCTCTTTCATTCTCTCTCTATCTCTATCTCTTTCTCTCTCTCTTTCATTCTCTCTCTCTCTCTCTCTCTCTCTCTTTCATTCTCTCTCTCTCTTTCATTCTCTCTCTATCTCTTTCTCTCTCTCTCTCTCTTTCTCTCTCTCTTTCATTCTCTCTCTTTCATTCTCTCTCTATCTCTCTCTCTCTCTCTCTCTCTCTCTTTCATTCTCTCTCTCTAGCTCTCTTTATCTGTTTGAGCTACAGATGAAACAGATGAGGGAATTCTGACAAATATGATGATAAGAGAGTCATTGAGGGCCGTGTAATAGAGGGATTATATCAGTTTAAGTATGGGGAGAGTCTCTGGTGCGTACTGTGGTAGTACTGCCTAGTGCAGTAAGCCCTAGTTTAGGATGGCTCTCTGTTGAGTATCCCCTTCAGTTCTACTGAGTCACTACGCATAGCAGTTACATAGCAGTTAGAGGGAGGAAAGGAAAGGAGGGAGGGAGGGAGATGGGGAGGAGGGAGATAGGGAGGGAGAAGGAGAGAGGGAGGGAGGGGAGAAGGAGAGAGGGAGAAGGAGAGAGGGAGGGAGGGAGGGAGAAGGAGAGAGAGAGGGAGATAGGGAGGGAGAAGGAGAGAGGGAGGGAGGGGGGATAGGGAGGGAGGGAGGGAGGGATATAGGGAGGGAGAAGGAGAGAGGGAGGAGAGAGAGAGAGGGAGGGAGGGAGGGAGGGGGATAGGGAGGGAGAAGGAGAGAGGGAGAGAGGAGGGGGATAGGGAGGGAGAAGGAGAGAGGGAGGGAGGGAGGGAGATAGGGAGGGAGAAGGAGAGAGAGAGGGAGGGAGGGAGAAGGAGAGAGGGAAAGGGGGTCTGTCTGTGTGACAACAAGGGCCGATTGATTCTTAAGCGCCTTATTAGTCCACGACTGAGTGTCCCATCAAACAGAACGATCAGATACATTGATCAGAAATACTAGTAACGCCTCAACAGGCAATACTGAGATCTGCAATACGGAGAGTCAAAGCGCAACTTAGTTATCTAGGAAGAACCAGACATCAGGGGACGTGGCGAGTTCCTGTAAAATGCCATTACAACCATCAACCCTCCTAGGTTCTACAACACTAACAAATCAAACTGTTTGAAAATGAATCTATACCAGTGTAGACAATTAATAAGCCTCTGTAACTAACATGCAGACAATACTATTTCTTCACATCACAATATTAGAATGTAACTTCATGTGTGTAAGTGTAGAACGCTTTGAATCGTCGTCACTGCATTGTAGGTTTCCCGTCCTTCTGCCGCTCCTCCCTGCAGTTCCTTCTCTGTCCAGTAGAGGTCGCTATGTTCCCTACCGGCACAGCAATGCAATGATGCGCTGATCATACGGTCCTGTTCTTGTTGTGTTAACATAGCGCCCAGTCTAATAGGTCTCTAGGTCTGTGTTCCAAATAGGGAAGTCAAAAAGAGTGCACTATATGGAGTAAGGGTGCTATTTGGGATGCACCTTTTGTCCTATATGATAGTCGTTGCTGTTGTCATCCTGTAGCTCCACTCTGATAGGTTCCTAGATGTCATTCTGGTTATTGACTGTAGGGGGCAGGATCCATACATTGATTAGGCCTGGTCAGCTCTCTGGCTTGGATATCTATTACCACACTATTACCAACGCCTTTTTTTTTTTACATTCTAGACAATCACACAGTTGAAGATACACAGGAGAAAACCAGCACCACCATTAGACTGGAATCCCTTCTCCTTTATGTGAAAACCAGCACCACCATTAGACTGGAATCCCTTCTCCTTTATGAGAAAACCAGCACCACCATTAGACTGGAATCCCTTCTCCTTTATGTGAAAACCAGCACCACCATTAGACTGGAATCCCTTCTCCTTTATGTGAAAACCAGCACCACCATTAGACTGGAATCCCTTCTCCTTTATGTGAAAACCAGCACCACCATTAGACTGGAATCCCTTCTCCTTTATGTGAAAACCAGCACCACCATTAGACTGGAATCCCTTCTCCTTTATGTCTAATTAGTGGTAAGCAGAGCCGTGTGTCTAAATCCATGGCTGTGGTGGTCAGTATTGGGTTGATCAGAACCCTAAATCCATGGCTGTGGTGGTCAGTATTGGGTTGATCAGAACCCTAAATCCAATGGCTGTGGTGGTCAGTATTGGGTTGATCAGAACCCTAAATCCATGGCTGTGGTGGTCAGTATTGGGTTGATCAGAACCCTAAATCCATGGCTGTGGTGGTCAGTATTGGGTTGATCAGAACCCTAAATCCATGGCTGTGGTGGTCAGTATTGGGTTGATCAGAACCCTAAATCCATGGCTGTGGTGGTCAGTATTGGGTTGATCAGAGCCGTGTGTCTAAATCAATGGCTGTGGTGGTCAGTATTGGGTTGATCAGAGCCCTAAATCCATGGCTGTGGTGGTCAGTATTGGGTTGATCAGAGCCCTAAATCCATGGCTGTGGTGGTCAGTATTGGGTTGATCAGAGCCATGTGTCTAAATCCATGGCTGTGGTGGTCAGTATTGGGTTGATCGGAGCCATGTGTCTAAATCCATGGCTGTGGTGGTCAGTATTGGGTTGATCAGAACCCTAAATCCATGGCTGTGGTGGTCAGTATTGGGTTGATCAGAACCCTAAATCCATGGCTGTGGTGGTCAGTATTGGGTTGATCAGAACCCTAAATCCATGGCTGTGGTGGTCAGTATTGGGTTGATCAGAACCCTAAATCCATGGCTGTGGTGGTCAGTATTGGGTTGATCAGAACCCTAAATCCATGGCTGTGGTGGTCAGTATTGGGTTGATCAGAACCCTAAATCCATGGCTGTGGTGGTCAGTAAAGAGTTATGTATGCGGAGAGCGTGGCAATGGACGATTTGAAGCTCCATATCATAAAAAATAAAAAAACGGTTGTAAATGTTGCGATCTGTGGAAATGAAACCATTTAGAATATTTCCTCTTCTGTGTCTGATTGTCTTGAAGGCTTTTCCCTGAAGTGACAAACAATCTTTTCGTAAAGTAGTACAAGAAACCCAACCGTCATTGTTTGTTGTCTTTCAACCATTTACATTTTTGTCATTTATTCAGAGCCTGGATTCGAACCAGGATCTCTAGTGGCACAGCTAGCACTGCGATGCAGTGCCTTAGAACACTGCGCCACTCAATCCTCAATCATCATGCTCATCGAACTCTCCCAAGACCCCCCCCATTCAAAACAACTGGAACAGATTTATGCCCTGTTAAAAAAAAACAGGTATCTAAATAAATGCCATGTTCCTCAAACTCTCCTAAGACACCTCTTGAAAACAACAGCTTTCTTCTATCGAGTTTGAACCAATTTCTAAATAAATGTCTGTGATAGAGGTGAGCAGCGGTGCAGGAGAAGATACGAGGTGTTCCCGTGACAACCCTGATCAAACATAACGACAGCGTTCCAACGCCACCTGTCAGTCATAGCCCAAGGCAGACAGTAGGGACTTTACACAGCTGCTGATGCACTGCTGCAAAAGGCAACAGTTACAACGGATACATGTTAATGTTTCTCTCTCTGGATTCTGTTTCTGTCTGTCTCTGTCTCTCTGTCTCTCTGTCTCTCTCTCTCTCTCTCTCTGTCTCTCTGTCTCTCTGTCTCTCTCTCTCTCTCTCTCTCTCTCTCTCTCTCTCTCTCTCTCTCTCTCTCTCTCTCTCTGTCTCTCTCTCTTCCTCTCTCTCTCTCTCTCTCTCTCTCTCTCTCTCTCTCTCTCTCTCTCTCTCTCTCTCTCTCTCTCTCTCTCTCTCTCTCTCTGTCTCTGTCTCTGTCTCTGTCTCTGTCTCTCTCTGCTCTCTCTGTCTCTCTCTTTCTCTCTCTCTCTCTCTCGCTCTCTCTCTGTGTGTGTGTTTTATGTCCTTCTGATTGCTGCTCTGAGGGTGAGGGCCAAAAAGGAGGACAGACATAAACTGGCATTAGCTGTGGAGTGGGATTTAAAAGCCTGACAAGTCAGACCCAATTAGCAGAGAACTAATTGGATGGGTGGGTCTCCAGAAGGGTGGCCCTGAGTGGTTTGCACAATGCACGGCACAGGACAGCAGAGAGAATAGCCTTCATAGAGGACAGTAGAGAGAACAGCCTTCATACAGGACAGTAGAGAGAACAGCCTTCATACAGGACACAGGAGAGTGGAGAGAACAGCCTTGATACAGGACACAGGACAGCAGAGAGAACAGCCTTCATAGAGGACAGTAGAGAGAACAGCCTTGATACAGGACACTGGAGAGTGGAGAGAACAGCCTTCATAGAGGACAGCAGAGAGAACAGCCTTCATAGAGGACAGTAGAGAGAACAGCCTTCATACAGGACACAGGACAGCAGAGAGAACAGCCTTCATACAGGACACAGGAGAGCAGAGAGAATAGCCTTCATAGAGGACAGCAGAGAGAACAGCCTTGATACAGGACACAGGACAGTGGAGAGAACAGCCTTCATAGAGGACACTGGACAGTGGAGAGAACAGCCTTCATAGAGGACACTGGACAGTGGAGAGAACAGCCTTGATACAGGACACAGGACAGTGGAGAGAACAGCCTTCATAGAGGACACTGGACAGTGGAGAGAACAGCCTTCATAGAGGACACTGGACAGTGGAGAGAACAGCCTTCATACAGGACACAGGAGAGTGGAGAGAACAGCCTTCATACAGGACACAGGAGAGTGGAGAGAACAGCCTTCATACAGGACACAGGACAGTGGAGAGAACAGCCTTCATACAGGACACAGGAGAGTGGAGAGAACAGCCTTCATACAGGACACAGGAGAGTGGAGAGAACAGCCTTCATACAGGACACAGGAGAGTGGAGAGAACAGCCTTCATACAGGACACAGGAGAGTGGAGAGAACAGCCTTCATAGAGGACACAGGAGAGTGGAGAGAACAGCCTTCATAGAGGACACAGGAGAGTGGAGAGAACAGCCTTCATACAGGACACAGGAGAGTGGAGAGAACAGCCTTCATACAGGACACAGGAGAGTGGAGAGAACAGCCTTCTTAGAGGACACAGGAGAGTGGAGAGAACAGCCTTCATACAGGACACAGGAGAGTGGAGAGAACAGCCTTCATACAGGACACAGGAGAGTGGAGAGAACAGCCTTCATACAGGACACAGGACAGTGGAGAGAACAGCCTTCATACAGGACACAGGAGAGTGGAGAGAACAGCCTTCATACAGGACACAGGAGAGTGGAGAGAACAGCCTTCATACAGGACACAGGAGAGTGGAGAGAACAGCCTTCATACAGGACACAGGAGAGTGGAGAGAACAGCCTTCATAGAGGACACAGGAGAGTGGAGAGAACAGCCTTCATAGAGGACACAGGACAGTGGAGAGAACAGCCTTCATACAGGACACAGGAGAGTGGAGAGAACAGCCTTCATACAGGACACAGGAGAGTGGGAGAGAACAGCCTTCATAGAGGACACAGGACAGTGGAGAGAACAGCCTTCATACAGGACACAGGAGAGTGGAGAGAACAGCCTTCATACAGGACACAGGACAGTGGAGAGAACAGCCTTCATAGAGGACACAGGACAGTGGAGAGAACAGCCTTCATACGGGACACAGGAGAGTGGAGAGAACAGCCTTCATAGAGGACACAGGACAGTGGAGAGAACAGCCTTCATACGGGACACAGGAGAGTGGAGAGAACAGCCTTCATACAGGACACAGGACAGTGGAGAGAACAGCCTTGATACAGGACACAGGAGAGTGGAGAGAACAGCCTTCATAGAGGACACAGGAGAGTGGAGAGAACAGCCTTTACAGGACACAGGAGAGTGGAGATGAGATGAGGAGAAGGAGGAGGAGGAGGAGGAGAGGGTGAGAGATGAGGGGAGGGAGATGAGAGAGAGCAGAGGAGAGGAGAAATGGTAGGACTGTGTGACCGGTTGCAGTCAGCCATGCCCTCTTTACTCTGAGTCCCCTGAAATATTGAAAAGCTTTTGTTTTGCCCAGTTAAACATGCACTGATGTGACACAAACTGTGAAACAAAGCCATAACACACACACACACACACAACAATCCTTCTCTTCATTATTTAACACACAGGGTCTACAGTCTGTCCACCGGCTCAGGGAAAACTTCCCAAATGTTATTCTACAAACCTACAACCAACCGTGCTACAACCCAAACGCCCTAGTTACATTACAATGGTTCAGTAACCTTATTACAACGTCGATACATTCCTGTATAAATTAACCTGATTATAATGTCAATACATTGTGATAAAAAAGGGGTTGTGTGTTTTGTGAATTCTTATATATATATATATATACTGTATATATTTCCATTTTATGGGCCATGACTGTAAAAATAGGAAAAAATATTACAACAAATATTTTGAATTTCCTAATAAAAATGCTAGCCTTTTTTGCAGTTCAGTTAGGATTTGTTCGTAAGGATATGGACTGAAGATGGAGGAGAGAAAGAGAGGCTCGACACCGACCCGTCTCTTGCCCTGCGCCAACTCAATCAGCTGTCTGTCTAACCTGCTGGAAATGGAAACTCAATCAGCTGTCTGTCTAACCTGCTGGAAATGGAAACTCAATCAGCTGTCTGTCTAACCTGCTGGAAAAGGAAAGGAAATCAGCTGTCTGTCTAACCTGCTGGAAATGGAAAGGAAATCAGCTGTCTGTCTAACCTGCTGGAAATGGAAACTCAATCAGCTGTCTGTCTAACCAGCTGGAAATGGAAACTCAATCAGCTGTCTGTCTAACCAGCTGGAAATGGAAACTCAATCAGCTGTCTGTCTAACCTGCTGGAAATGGAAACTCAATCAGCTGTCTGTCTAACCTGCTGGAAATGGAAACTCAATCAGCTGTCTGTCTAACCTGCTGGAAATGGAAACTCAATCAGCTGTCTGTCTAACCTGCTGGAAATGGAAAGGAAATCAGCTGTCTGTCTAACCTGCTGGAAATGGAAACTCAATCAGCTGTCTGTCTAACCTGCTGGAAATGGAAACTCAATCAGCTGTCTGTCTAACCTGCTGGAAATGGAAAGGAAATCAGCTGTCTGTCTAACCTGCTGGAAATGGAAACTCAATCAGCTGTCTGTCTAACCAGCTGGAAATGGAAACTCAATCAGCTGTCTGTCTAACCTGCTGGAAATGGAAACTCAATCAGCTGTCTGTCTAACCTGCTGGGAATGGAAACTCAATCAGCTGTCTGTCTAACCTGCTGGAAATGGAAACTCAATCAGCTGTCTGTCTAACCTGCTGGAAATGGAAAGGAAATCAGCTGTCTGTCTAACCTGCTGGAAATGGAAAGGAAATCAGCTGTCTGTCTAACCTGCTGGAAATGGAAACTCAATCAGCTGTCTGTCTAACCTGCTGGAAATGGAAAGGAAATCAGCTGTCTGTCTAACCTGCTGGAAATGGAAACTCAATCAGCTGTCTGTCTAACCAGCTGGAAATGGAAACTCAATCAGCTGTCTGTCTAACCTGCTGGAAATGGAAAGGAAATCAGCTGTCTGTCTAACCTGCTGGAAATGGAAAGGAAATCAGCTGTCTGTCTAACCTGCTGGAAATGAAAAGGAAATCAGCTGTCTGTCTAACCTGCTGGAAATGGAAAGGGAAATCAGCTGTCTGTCTAACCTGCTGGAAATGGAAACTCAATCAGCTGTCTGTCTAACCTGCTGGAAATGGAAAGGAAATCAGCTGTCTGTCTAACCTGCTGGAAATGGAAACTCAATTATCAGCTGTCTGTCTAACCTGCTGGAACTGGAAACTCAATCAGCTGTCTGTCTAACCTGCTGGAAATGGAAACTCAATCAGCTGTCTGTCTAACCTGCTGGAAATGGAAACTCAATCAGCTGTCTGTCTAACCTGCTGGAATGGAAACTCAATCAGCTGTCTGTCTAACCTGCTGGAAATGGAAACTCAATCAGCTGTCTGTCTAACCTGCTGGAAATGGAAACTCAATCAGCTGTCTGTCTAACCTGCTGGAAATGGAAACTCTATCAGCTGTCTGTCTAACCTGCTGAAATGGAAACTCAATCAGCTGTCTGTCTAACCTGCTGGAAATGGAAACTCAATCAGCTGTCTGTCTAACCTGCTGGAAATGGAAACTCAATCAGCTGTCTGTCTAACCTGCTGGAAATGGAAACTCAATCAGCTGTCTGTCTAACCTGCTGGAAATGGAAAGGAAATCAGCAAATATAGACAGATCCTCTAGCTTCAGTCTCCTAGACACTCTCTCTCTCTCTGTCTCTCTCTCTCTCTCACACTCTCTCTCTCTCTCTCTCTCTCTCTCTCTCTCTCTCTCTCTCTCCCTCTGTCTCAGTCTCAGTCTCTGTCTCTCTCTGTCTCTGTCTCTGTCTCTGTCTCTGTCTCTCTCTCTCTCTCTCTCTCTCTCTCTCTCTCTCTCTCTCTCTCTCTCTCTCTCTCTCTCTTTCTCTCTCTCTCTCTCTGTCTCTCTCTCCCTCTGTCTCTTTCTCAGTCTCTGTCTCTGTCTCTGTCTCTGTCTGTCTCTGTCTCTGTCTCTCTCTCGCTCTCTCTCTCTCTCTCTCTCTCTCTCTCTCTCTCTCTCTCTCTCTCTCTCTCTCTCTCTCTCTCTCTCTCTCTCTCTCTCTCTCTCTCTCTCTCTCTCTCTCTCTCTCTCTCTCTCTCTCTCTCTCTGTCTCTCTCTCCCTCTGTCTCTTTCTCAGTCTCTGTCTCTCTCTCTCTGTTCTCACCCAGAGACTGGCATATAAAGGTTGGGGTAACAACATCAACCACAATATCAGGATAAACTAATCAAGGAGATACCGGAAGTGATGTTTTGGTGATGGCAGTGTCTAGAAAGACAAGAGCGATGTCCTCACAGGTACTCAGTGAGACAAGTGATGTGTTTTAAGTGGTCAGTTGCTGTTATGCAGCTGGACATCAAAGTCTTATGAGAGAGTGTTTCAGCGGTGAATGTTTGATGACCAAGCTGGGGAAGATAGTCACTGATAGGCTTCTGTCTGCATGGATATGGCTGTGTATAAGTTAATTTATATAACCTTTATTTAAACAGGTTAGACGGTTGATTAAGAACAAACTCATATTGGACAGGAGTGTGTAAAGTATACAATAACACAACATACGGTATGTTTTCAATCTTTATTTGACCTCTCTATTTGACCTGGTTGACCTCTATTTGACCTGGTTGACCTCTATTTGACCTGGTTGACCTCTATTTTACTAGGTCCCATTTGAGCTCACACTATATGACTGTACAGTATATGAGTGTGTATATTATATTCCAAATGAACAGAATATACTGTACCTGTTTTATTTGACCAGGTTGTCCATTATTTTACCAGGTTGTGCTTTATTTTACTAGGTTAGGAGGAGTAGGGAGAGTAAGGGAGAGTAGAAGTAGGGGAGAGTAGAGAGTAGGGGAGAGTTAGTGGAGAGTAGAGAGTAGGGGAGAGAGAGTAGGGGAGAGAGAGAGTAGGGGAGAGTAGAGAGTAGGGGAGAGTAGAGAGTAGAGAGAGTAGAGAGTAGGGGAGAGTTGTGGAGAGTAGAGTAGGGGAGAGTAGAGAGTAGGGGAGTAGAGTAGGGGAGAGTAGAGAGTAGGGGAGAGTAGAGAGTAGGGGAGAGGAGGGAGTAGAGGTAGAGAGAGTAGAGAGTAGGGAGAGTAGAGAGTAGGAGAGGGGAGAGTAGGGGAGAGTAGAGAGTAGGGAGAGTAGGGAGAGGGAGAGTAGAGAGTAGGAGAGTAGAGTAGGGAGAGTAGAGAGTAGGAGAGAGTAGGGGAGAGTAGAGTAGGGGGAGAGTAGAGAGTGGGGAGAGTAAGAGTGTAGAAGAGAGTAGAGAGTAGGATAGAGTAGAGAGTAGGAGAGAGTAGGGGAGAGTAGAGAGTAGGAAAGAGTGAGTGTAGAAGAGAGTAGAGAGTAGGAGAGAGTAGGAATAGGAGAGAGTAGGGGAGAGTGAGAGTAGGGAGAGTAGAGAATAGGGGAGAGTTGTGGAGAGTAGAGTGTAGAGAGAGTAGAGAGTAGGAGAGAGTAAGAGTGTAGAAGAGAGTAGAGAATAGGAAAGAGTAGGGAGAGTAGAGAGTAGGAGAGAGGAGAGAGAGTAGAGAGTAGTAGAGAGTAGAGAGTAGGAGAGAGTAGAGAGTAGGAGAGAGAGTAGTAGAGAGTAGAAGAGAGAGAGTAGAGAGTGAGTTGAGAGTAGGAGGGAGTAGAGAGTAGAGAGTAGGAGAGAGTAGAGAGTAGAGAGTAGGAGAGGAGAGAGTAGGAGAGAGTAGTGAGAGTAGAGAGTAGTAGATAGTAGAGAGGGAGAGAGTAGGAGAGAGGGAGAGAGGAGAGAGTAGAGAGTAGGAGAGAGGAGAGAGTGGAGAGAGTAGAGAGTAGGAGAGAGAGAGTAGGAGAGAGTAGAGAGTAGGAGAGAGGAGGAGTAGAGAGTAGTAGAGAGTAGGAGTAGGAGAGAGGAGAGGGAGTAGAGAGTAGAGAGAGGAGAGAGTAGGAGAGAGGAGAGAGAAGAGTAGGAGAGAGAGAGGAGTAGGAGAGAGCAGAGAGTAGGAGAGAGTAGAGAGTAGGAGAGGTAGAGGTAGGAGAGAGTAAGAGTGTAGAAGAGAGTAGAGAGCAGCAGAGAGTAGAGAGTAGGGAGAGAGTAGGGTGAGTAGAGAGTAGGGGAGGGTAGAGAGTAGGGGAGAGTAGGAAAGAGTTAGGGGAGAGTAGAGAGTAGGAGACAATAGAGAGTAGGCGGAGGTAGAGAGTAGGAGAGAGTAAGAGTGTAGAAGATAGTAGAGAGCAGGAGAGAGTAGAGAGAGTAGGGGAGAGTAGAGTGAGAGAGAGAGAGAGAGAGTAGGAGAGAGTAGGGAGTAGGGGAGGGGAGAGTAGAGAGTAGGAGAGTAGAGAGGTAGTAGAGAGCAGGAGAGAGTAGAGAGGGAGAGTAGAGTGAGGAGAGAGTAGGGAGAGAGTAGATAGTAGGATGAGGAGAGAGTAGAGAGTAGGAGAGAGGGAGAGAGGAGAGTAGGAGTGAGAGAGAGAGTAGGAGAGAGTAGAGAGTAGAGAGAGGAGAGAGTAGGAGAGAGTAGATAGTAGGAGTGAGGAGAGAGTAGAGAGTAGAGAGTAGGGAGAGGAGAGAGAGTAGGAGAGAGAGGGAGAGAGTAGGAGAGAGAGGAGGAGAGTAGGAGAGAGCAGAGAGTAGGAGAGAGTAGGAGAGAGTAGAGAGTAGGAGAGAGAGAGTAGGAGAGAGTGAGAGAGTAGAGAGAGAGAGAGTAGGAGAGAGAGGAGAGAGTAGAGAGTAGAGAGAGGAGAGAGTAGGAGAGAGGTAGAGAGTAGGAGAGAGAAGAGAGTAGGAGAGAGAGAGAGTAGGAGAGAGGAGAGAGTAGGAGAGAGCAGAGAGTAGGAGAGAGTAGAGAGTAGGAGAGAGTAAGAGTGTAGAAGAGAGTAGAGAGAGAGTAGGGGAGAGTAGAGTAGAGAGAGAGTAGAGAGTAGGAGTGAGGAGAGAGTAGGAGTGAGGAGAGAGGTAGAGAGTAGAGAGAGAGTAGAGAGAGTAGTAGAGAGTAGGAGAGAGTAGAGAGTAGAAGAGAGTAGAGAAAGAGAGTAGGAGAGAGGAGAGAGGGGGAGAGAGTAGGAGAGAGTAGAGAGTGAGAGAGTAGGAGAGAGGTAGTAGAGAGTAGAGAGTAGGAGAGAGAGAGAGAGTAGGAGAGAGGAGAGAGTAGGAGAGAGGAGAGAGAGAGAGAGTAGAGAGTAGAGAGAGGAGAGAGTAGGAGAGAGCAGAGAGTAGGAGAGAGTAGAGTGTAGAAGAGAGTAGGAGAGAGTAGGGGAGAGGAGAGAGTAGGAGAGAGAAGAGAGTAGAGAGAGAGGAGAGAGAGGGAGAGAGGAGAGAGTAGGAGAGAGAGTAGAGTAGAGAGAGGAGAGAGATAGGAGAGAGTAGAGAGTAGGAGAGAGTAAGAGTGTAGAAGAGAGTAGAGAGCAGGAGAGAGTAGAGAGTAGGAGAGAGTAGGGGAGAGTAGAGAGTAGGGGAGAGTAGAGAGTAGGGGAGAGTAGGAAAGAGTTGGGGAGAGTAGAGAGTAGGAGAGAGTAGGAGAGAGTAGAGAGTAGGAGAGAGTAGAGAGTAGAGAGAGAGTAAGAGTGTAGAAGAGAGTAGAGAGTAGGAGAGAGTAGGAGAGAGAGTAGAGTAGAGAGTAGAGAGTAGGAGAGAGGAGAGAGTAGGAGAGAGTAGAGAGTAGGAGAGAGTAGAGAGTAGGAGAGAGTAGATAGTAGAGAGGAGAGGTAGGAGTGAGAGAGAGAGTAGGAGAGAGTAGAGAGTAGGAAGGTAGAGAGAGAGTAGTAGAGAGTAGAGAGTAGGAGAGAGGAGAGAGTGGAGAGAGGAGAGAGTAGGAGAGAGGAGAGAGTAGAGAGTAGGGGTGAGGAGAGAGAGTAGGAGAGAGTAGAGAGTAGGAGTGAGGAGAGAGTAGGAGAGAGAGAGTAGAGAGTAGTAGAGAGAGAGAGTAAGAGAGAGGAGAGAGTAGGAGAGAGAAGAGAGTAGGAGAGAGTAGAGTAGAGAGAGAGAGAGAGTAGGAGAGAGCAGAGAGTAGGAGAGAGAGAGAGTAGGAGAGTAGAGAGTAGGAGAGAGTAGGGGAGAGAGAGAGTAGGAGAGTAGAGTAGGGGAGAGTAGGAAAGAGATGGGAGAGTAGAGAGTAGGAGAGAATAGAGAGTAGGAGAGAGTAGAGAGTAGGAGAGAGTAGGAGAGAGAGTAGGAGAGAGTAGAGAGTAGGAGAGAATAGAGAGTAGGAGAGGAGAGAGTAGGAGAGAGTAGTAGAGAGTAGAGAGTAGGAGAGAGTAGTAGAGAGTAGAGAGTAGGAGAGAGAGAGTAGGAGAGAGTAGGGGAGAGTAGGGAGAGTAGAGAGTAGGGGAGAGTAGGAAGGAGTTGGGGAGAGGAGAGAGTAGGAGAGAGTAGGGGAGAGTAGAGAGAGTAGAGAGTAGGAGAGAATAGAGAGTAGGAGAGAGTAGAGAGTAGAGAGTAGGAGAGAGGAGAGAGTAGGGAGAGTGAGAGTAAGAGTGAGGAGAGAGTAGGAGAGAGTAGAGAGTAGGAGAGAGTAGTAGGAGTAGAGAGTAGGAGAGAGTAGAGAGAGGAGAGAGTAGTAGAGAGTAGAGAGTATGAGAGAGGAGAAGAGTAGGGAGAGTAGAGGAGAAAGGGAGAGTAGAGTAGTGGAGAGTAGGAAAGAGTTGGGGAGAGTAGGAAGAGTTGGGAGAGTAGAGAGTAGGAGAGAGTAGAGAGTAGGGGAGAGTAGAGAGTAGGAGAGAATAGAGAGTAGAGAGAGTAGAGAGTAGGAGAGAGTACGAGTGTAGAAGAGAGTAGAGAGCAGGAGAGAGTAGAGAGTAGGAGAGAGTAGGAGAGAGTAGAGAGTAGGGGAGAGTAGAGAGTAGGGGAGAGTAGGAAAGGAGTTGGGGAGAGGAGAGAGTAGGGAGAGTAGAGAGTAGAGAGAGTAGAGTAGAGAGTAGAGAGAGTAGAGAGTAGGAGAGAGTAGAGAGTAGGAGAGAGTAGGGGAGAGTAGAGAGTAGGGGAGAGTAGAAAGAGTTGGGGAGAGTAGAGTAGGAGAGAGTAGGGGAGAGTAGAGAGTAGGAGAGAGTAGAGAGTAGGAGAGAGTAGAGAGTAGGAGAGAGTAGAGAGTAGAGAGAGGAGAGAGGTAGGAGAGAGCAGTGAGTTGAGAGTAGTAGAGAGTAGGAGAGAGTAGAGTAGAGTAGAGAGAGAGAGTAGGGAGTGAGGAGAGAGGAGTAGGAGAGTAGAGAGCAGGATAGAGTAGGTGAGAGTAGAGAGTAGAGGAGAGAGGAGAGAGTAGGAGTGTGTAGAGAGTAGGAGAGAGTAGTTGAGAGTAGAGAGTAGGAGAGAGTAGAGAGTAGGAGAGAGTAGTAGAGAGTAGAGAGTAGGAGTGAGGAGAGAGTAGGAGAGAGGAGAGAGAGTAGAGAGAGTAGAGAGTGAGAGAGAGTAGGAGAGAGTAGTAGAGAGGAGAGAGGAGAGAGTAGGGAGAGAGGAGAGAGTAGGAGGAGAATAGGGATAGAGTAGGAGAGTAGGATAGAGTAGAGAGTAGGAGAGAGGAGAGAGAGTAGGAGAGTAGTAGAGAGTAGGAGAGAGTAGAGAGTAGGAGAGAGTAAGACAGAGTTGGAGAGAGTAGTAGAGAGTAGGAGAGAGTAGAGAGTAGGAGAGAGTAAGACAGAGTAGGAGAGAGTAGAGAGTAGGGGAGAGTAGAGAGTAGGAGAGAGTAGTAGAGAGTAGGAGAGAGTAGTAGAGAGTAGAGAGTAGAGAGTAGGAGAGAGTAGAGAGTAGGAGAGTAGTAGAGTAGGAGAGAGTAGTAGAGAGTAGAGAGTAGAGAGGTAGGAGAGAGTAGGAGAGAGAGTAGAGAGTAGGAGAGAGTAGTAGAGAAGTAGAGAGTAGAGAGTAGGAGAGAGTATAGAGTAGGAGAGAATAGAGAGTAGGAGAGAGTAGAGAGTAGAGAGTAGAGAGAGGAGAGAGTAGTTGAGAGTAGAGAGTAAGAGTGAGGAGAGAGTAGGAGAGAGTAGAGAGTAGGAGAGAGTAGTAGAGAGTAGAGAGTAGGAGAGAGTAGAGAGTAGGAGAGAGTAGTAGAGAGTAGAGAGTATGAGAGAGGAGAGAGTAGGGAGAGTAGAGTAGAGAGAGGAGAGTAGGGGAGAGTAGGAAAGAGTTGGGGAGAGTAGAGGTAGGAGAGAGTAGAGAGTAGGGGAGAGTAGAGAGTAGGAGAGAATAGAGAGTAGGAGAGAGAGAGAGTAGGAGAGATGCAGTGTAGAAGAAAGTAGAGAGCAGGAGAGAGAGGTAGGAGAGAGTGGAGAGAGAGAGAGTAGGGGAGAGTAGAGAGTAGGGGAGAGTAGGAAAGAGTTGGGGAGAGGGAGAGAGTAGGGGAGAGTAGAGAGTAGAGAGAGAGTAGAGAGTAGAGAGTGGGAGAGAGTAGAGAGTAGGGAGAGAGTAGAGAGGAGAGAGTAGGGAGAGTAGAGAGTAGGGGAGAGTAGGAAGAGTTGGGGAGAGTAGAGAGTAGGGAGAGAGTAGGGAGAGTAGAGAGTAGGAGAGAGTAGAGAGTAGGAGAGAGTAGAGAGTAGGAGAGAGTAGAGAGTAGGAGAGGAGTAGAGAGGAGAGAGGAGAGAGTAGGAGAGAGCAGTGAGTTGAGAGTAGTAGAGAGTAGGAGAGAGTAGAGAGTAGAGAGTAGAGAGTAGGAGTGAGAGAGAGTAGGAGAGAGTAGAGAGCAGGATAGAGTAGGTGAGAGTAGAGAGTAGAGAGTAGGAGAGAGGAGAGAGTAGGAGTGTGTAGAGAGTAGGAGAGAGTAGTTGAGAGTAGAGAGTAGGAGAGAGTAGAGAGTAGGAGAGAGTAGTAGAGTAGAGAGAGGAGAGAGGAGAGAGTAGGAGAGAGGAGAGAGTAGAGAGAGAGTAGAGAGTAGGAGAGAGTAGTAGAGAGTAGGAGAGAGGAGAGAGTAGGAGAGAGAGAGAGTAGGAGAGAGTAGAGAGTAGGAGAATAGGATAAGAGTAGGAGAGTAGGATAGAGTAGAGAGTAGGAGAGAGGAGAGAGTAGTAGAGAGTAGGAGAGAGTAGAGAGTAGGAGAGAGTAAGACAGAGTTGGGAGAGTAGTAGAGAGTAGGAGAGAGTAGAGTAGGAGAGAGTAAGACAGAGTAGGAGAGGGTAGAGAGTAGGAGAGAGTAGAGAGTAGGAGAGAGTAGTAGAGAGTAGAGAGAGTAGTAGAGAGTAGAGAGTAGAGAGTAGGAGAGAGAGAGTAGAGAGTAGGAGAGAGTAGTAGAGAGTAGGAGAGAGTAGTAAGAGTAGAGAGTAGAGAGTAGGAGAGAGTAGAGAGTAGGAGAGAGTAGGAGAGAGTAGTAGAGAGTAGTAGAGAGTAGAGAGTAGAGAGTAGGAGAGAGTAGAGAGAGTAGGAGAGAGTAGGAAAGTAAGACAGAGTTGGAGAGAGTAGAAGAGGTATAGAGGTGGTGAAACTATCAGTACCAACGGTCCAGTAAGTGGCTTTGGCACAGCCTACTCCAGGGATGTGTCCCAAATGGCACCCCATTCCTTACATAGTGTTACAAGGAGGATAGAAATCTATCTTTCTGGGCTGGACCAGACGTCGAAATGTTGGCCTAACTCAGACAGTCCTGTGGAATGCGACCCAGTAGAGTGTAAAGGTTCAAGACGATGTCTTACCCGTTATGAATAAATGATGCAATTTCATTGTTATGGTGGGTAACTGGATTTCTCTTGACATTCTATCTACACACACAGACACGTGTTTCCTTCTCTCTCTCTCTGTGTGTGTGTGTCTGCTCACGTCTGTGAACCTTGTACCAGCGCGGGGACTGTCTATCTGTCTATCTGTGGAACCGTAATATTGCAGGTGGCATTTTGGAACTGCATGGTTGAATTCTTCCCCGGGTCAGCGAGAATAACATCATCAAACCACTATTAAGTCAGTAAACAATACAGGAACACGGTGGTCTGATATCGACAACCAGCCAACAGATCCCCTTTAAACACAAGCAAGCCGCTCTGGGCTTTTGCCCTCAATCTAAAACCCCTCACCTCGGCCCCCCCATAACGGTCCACCTGCCTGCCGATCGGAGAGACGGAAAGAACAACATCCTGTAGAGACGAGAAGAAGAAGAAACAAACAAATCATAACAGAAATATCATCTGGTGGAAAATGATCATTTTGGTGATCCGTTTGTCCGCTGAAACATAGTACAACATATTCAGACGTAGACCGATCAAAAACTGGAAACCTCCTAATGAAACCAAAGTCACCACATGCTTGAAATCAGAGGTGTGGGCTGATGTAGTGTCCTGGTCTGTCATGGTGTGGGCTGGTGTAGTGTCCTGGTCTGTCATGGTGTAGTGTCCTGGTCTGTCATGGTGTAGTGTCCTGGTCTGTCATGGTGTGGGGTGGTGTAGTGTCCTGGTCTGTCATGGTGTGGGGGTGGTGTAGTGTCCTGGTCTGTCATGGTGTAGTGTCCTGGTCTGTCATGGTGTGGGGTGGTGTAGTGACCTGGTCTGTCATGGTGTGGGGTGGTGTAGTGTCCTGGTCTGTCATGGTGTAGTGTCCTGGTCTGTCATGGTGGGGGTGGTGTAGTGTCCTGGTCTGTCGTGGTGTGGGGGTGGTGTAGTGTCCTGGTCTGTCATGGTGTGGGGTGGTGTAGTGTCCTGGTCTGTCTGGTGTGTGGTGGTGTAGTGTCCTGGTCTGTCGTGGTGTGGGGTGGTGTAGTGTCCTGGTCTGTCGTGGTGTAGTGTCCTGGTCTGTCATGGTGTGGGGTGGTGTAGTGTCCTGGTCTGTCATGGTGTGGGGTGGTGTGTGTCCTGGTCTGTCATGGTGTAGTGTCCTGGTCTGTAATGGTGTAGTGTCCTGGTCTGTCATGGTGTGGGGTGGTGTAGTGTCCTGGTCTGTCATGGTGTGGGGTGGTGTAGTGTCCTGGTCTGTCGTGGTGTGGGGTGGTGTAGTGTCCTGGTCTGTAATGGGTAGTGTCCTGGTCTGTCATGGTGTGGGCTGGTGTAGTGTCCTGGTCTGTCATGGTGTGGGGTGGTGTAGTGTCCTGGTCTGTCGTGGTGTGGGGGTGGTGTAGTGTCCTGGTCTGTCGTGGTGTGGGGTGGTGTAGTGTCCTGGTCTGAATGGTGTAGTGTCCTGGTCTGTCATGGTGTGGGCTGGTGTAGTGACCTGGTCTGTCATGGTGTGGGGGTGGTGTAGTGTCCTGGTCTGTCATGGTGTAGTGTCCTGGTCTGTCATGGTGTGGGCTGGTGTAGTGACCTGGTCTGTCATGGTGTGGGGTGGTGTAGTGTCCTGGTCTGTCATGGTGGGGCTGATGTAGTGTCCTGGTCTGTCATGGTGTGGGGGTGGTGTAGTGTCCTGGTCTGTCATGGTGTGGGGTGGTGTAGTGTCCTGGTCTGTCATGGTGTGGGGTGGTGTAGTGACCTGGTCTGTCATGGTGTAGTGTCCTGGTCTGTCATGGTGTGGGGGTGGTGTAGTGTCCTGGTCTGTCATGGTGTGGGGTGGTGTAGTGTCCCTGGTCTGTCATGGTGTAGTGTCCTGGTCTGTCATGGTGTGGGGGTGGTGTAGTGTCCTGGTCTGTCATGGTGTGGGCTGATGTAGTGTCCTGGTCTGTCATGGTGTGGGGTGGTGTAGTGTCCTGGTCTGTCGTGGTGTAGTGTCCTGGTCTGTCATGGTGTGGGGTGGTGTAGTGTCCTGGTCTGTCATGGTGTGGGGTGGTGTAGTGTCCTGGTCTGTCATCGTGTAGGGTGGTGTAGTGTCCTGGTCTGTCATGGTGTGGGGTGGTGTAGTGTCCTGGTCTGTCATGGTGTGGGGTGGTGTAGTGTCCTGGTCTGTCATGGTGTGGGGTGGTGTTAGTGTCCTGGTCTGTCATGTTGTGGGGTGGTGTAGTGTCCTGGTCTGTCATGGTGTGGGGTGGTGTAGTGTCCTGGTCTGTCATTGTGTGGGGTGGTGTAGTGTCCTGGTCTGTCATGGTGTGGAGTGGTGTAGTGTCCTGGTCTGTCATGGTGTGGGGTGGTGTAGTGTCCTGGTCTGTCATGGTGTGGGGTGGTGTAGTGTCCTGGTCTGTCGCGGTGTGGGGGTGGTGTAGTGTCCTGGTCTGTCATGGTGTGGGGGTGGTGTAGTGTCCTGGTCTGTCATGGGGGTGGGGGTGGTGTAGTGTCCTGGTCTGTCATGGGGTGGGGTGGTGTAGTGTCCTGGTCTGTCATGGGGTGGGGTGGTGTAGTGTCCTGGTCTGTCATGGGGGTGGGGTGGTGTAGTGTCCTGGACTGTCATGGTGTGAGTGTCCTGGTCTGTCATGGTGTGGGGGTGGTGTAGTGTCCTGGTCTGTCATGGTGTGGAGTGGTGTAGTGTCCTGGTCTGTCATGGTGTAGTGTCCTGGTCTGTCATGGTGTGGGGTGGTGTAGTGTCCTGGTCTGTCATGGTGTGGGGTGGTGTAGTGTCCTGGTCTGTCATGGTGTGGAGTGGTGTAGTGTCCTGGTCTGTCATGGTGTAGTGTCCTGGTCTGTCATGGTGTGGGGTGGTGTAGTGTCCTGGTCTGTCATGGTGTGGTGTGGTGTAGTGTCCTGGTCTGTCATGGTGTGGGGTGGTGTAGTGTCCTGGTCTGTCATGGTGTGGGGTGGTGTAGTGTCCTGGTCTGTCATGGTGTGGGGTGGTGTAGTGTCCTGGTCTGTCATGGTGTGGGTGTGGCGTAGTGTCTGGTCTGTCATGGTGTGGGGTGGTGTAGTGTCCTGGTCTGTCATGGTGTGGGGTGGTGTAGTGTCCTGGTCTGCTGGGTCTGTTCTCTATTGACTTACAAGGCAGATACAAGTTTCCAAATGCAGTGTACTATTTTTCTGTAATAATGGCTAGCAGCCATGGGGTTAAATAATTAATGTGGGCCATTCAATACTAACAGGCCGGCTGACGCACGCTCCACACAGCCGCACACACACACACACACACACACACACACACACACACACACACACACACACACACACACACACACACACACACACACACCGTAGGACCGTAGGACCCTCTCAGAAATGGGTCAGACAATCTGCAGTGTTGTGGTAGTGTTGGACAGTAGGACACTCTCAGATAGGGGTCAGACAATCTGTAGTGTTGGACTGTAGGACCCTCTTAGATAGGGTCAGACAATCAAATCAAATCAAATCAAATTGTATTGGCCACATGCTCCGAATACAACAGGTGCAGACATTACAGTGTAATGCTTACTTACAGCCCTTAACCAACAGTGCATTTATTTTTAACAAAAAAAAGTAAAAATAAAACAACAACAAAAAAAGTGTTGAGAAAAAAAAGAGCAGAAGTAAACTAAAAATAACAGTAAGGAGGCTATATATACAGGGGGGTACCGTTGCAGAGTCAATGTTCGGGGCACCGGCTAGTTGAGGTAGTTGAAGTAATATGTACATGTGGGTAGAGTTAAAGTGACTATGCATAAATACTTAACAGAGTAGCAGCAGCGTAAAAAGGATGGGGTGGGGGCAGTGCAAATAGTCCGGGTAGCCATGATTAGCTGTTCAGGAGTCTTGTGGCTTGGGGGTAGAAGCTGTTGAGAAGCCTTTTGGACCTAGACTTGGCACTCGGTACCGCTGCCGTGCGGTAGCAGAGAGAACAGTCTATGACTTGGGTGGCTGGAGTCTTTGACAATTTTGAGGGCCTTCCTCTGACACCGCCTGGTATAGAGGTCCTGGATGGCAGGAAGCTTGGCCCCAGTGATGCTGGGCCGTACGCACTACCCTCTGTAGTGCCTTGCTGGTCGGAGGCCGAGCAGTTGCCATACCAGGTAGTGTTGGACTGTAGGACCCTCTTAGATAGGGTCAGACAATCTGTAGTGTTGGACTGTAGGACCCTCTTAGATAGGGGGTCAGACAGTCTGTAGTTTGGACCGTAGGACCCTCTTAGATAGGGGGTCAGACAATCTGTAGTGTTGGACCGTAGGACCCTCTTAGATAGGGGGTCAGACAGTCTGTAGTGTTGGACTGTAGGACCCTCTTAGATAGGGTCAGACAATCTGTAGTGTTGGACTGTAGGACCCTCTTAGATAGGGGTCATACAATCTGTAGTGTTGGACTGTAGGACCCTCTTAGATAGGGGTCAGACAATCTGTAGTGTTGGACCGTAGGGACCCTCTTAGATAGGGGTCAGACAATCTGTAGTGTTGGACTGTAGGACCCTCTTAGATAGGGGTCAGACAATCTGTAGTGTTGGACTGTAGGACCCTCTTAGATAGGGATCAGACAGTCTGTAGTGTTGGACCGTAGGACCCTCTTAGATAGGGGTCAGAGCAATCTGCAGTGTTGGACCGTAGGACCCTCTTAGATAGGGGTCAGACAGTGTCGTGTTGGACAGAGGGACCCTCTTAGATAGGGGTCAGACAGTCTGTAGTGTTGGACCGTAGGACCCTCTTAGATAGGGGTCAGACAGTCTGTAGTGTTGGACTGTAGGACCCTCTTAGATAGGGGTCAGACAATCTGTAGTGTTGGACCATAGGACCCTCTCAGATAGGGGTCAGACAGTCTGTGTGTTGGACCGTAGGACCCTCTTAGATAGGGGTCAGACAGTCTGTAGTGTTGGACTGTAGGACCCTCTTAGATAGGGTCATACAATCTGTAGTGTTGGACTGTAGGACCCTCTTAGATAGGGGGTCAGACAGTCTGTAGTGTTGGACAGTAGGACCCTCTTAGATGTTAGTTAATGGAAGGGTTCTGATGTTAGTTAATGGAAGGGTTCTGATGTTAGTTAATGGAAGGGGTTCTGATGTTAGTTAATGGACGGGTTCTGATGTTAGTTAATGGAAGGGTTCTGATGTTAGTTAATGGACGGGTTCTGATGTTAGTTAATGGAAGGGTTCTGATGTTAGTTAATGGAAGGGTTCTGACAGATGTTAGTTAATGGAAGGGTTCTGATGTTAGTTAATGGAAGGGTTCTGATGTTAGTTAATGGAAGGGTTCTGATGTTAGTTAATGGAAGGGTTCTGATGTTAGTTAATGGAAGGGTTCTGATGTTAGTTAATGGAAGGGTTCTGACAGATGTTAGTTAATGGAAGTGTTCTGATGTTAGTTAATGGAAGGGTTCTGATGTTAGTTAATGGAAGGGGTTCTGATGTTAGTTAATGGAAGGGTTCTGATGTTAGTTAATGGAAGGGTTCTGATGTTAGTTAATGGACGGGTTCTGATGTTAGTTAATGGAAGGGTTCTGATGTTAGTTAATGGAAGGGTTCTGATGTTAGTTAATGGAAGGGTTCTGGTGTTAGTTAATGGAAAGGTTCTGATGTTAGGTAATGGAAGGGTTCTGATGTTAGGTAATGGAAGGGGTTCTGATGTTAGTTAATGGAAGGGTTCTGGTGTTAGTTAATGGAAGGGGTTCTGATGTTAGTTAATGGAAGGGTTCTGATGTTAGTTAATGGACGGGTTCTGACAGATGTTAGTTAATGGAAGGGTTCTGACAGATGTTAGTTAATGGAAGGGTTCTGATGTTAGTTAATGGAAGGGTTCTGATGTTAGTTAATGGAAGGGTTCTGGTGTTAGTTAATGGAAGGGTTCTGGTGTTAGTTAATGGAAGGGTTCTGATGTTAGTTAATGGAAGGGTTCTGATGTTAGTTAATGGAAGGGTTCTGATGTTAGTTAATGGACGGGTTCTGATGTTAGTTAATGGAAGGGTTCTGACAGATGTTAGTTAATGGACGGGTTCTGACTGATGTTAGTTAATGGAAGGGTTCTGATGTTAGTTAATGTAAGGGTTCTGATGTTAGTTAATGGAAGGGTTCTGACAGATGTTAGTTAATGGAAGGGTTCTGATGTTAGTTAATGGAAGTGTTCTGATGTTAGTTAATGGAAGGGTTCTGATGTTAGTTAATGGACGGGTTCTGACTGATGTTAGTTAATGGAAGGGTTCTGATGTTAGTTAATGGAAGTGTTCTGATGTTAGTTAATGGAAGGGTTCTGATGTTAGTTAATGGAAGGGTTCTGATGTTAGTTAATGGAAGGGTTCTGATGTTAGTTAATGGAAGGGTTCTGATGTTAGTTAATGGACGGGTTCTGATGTTAGTTAATGGAAGGGTTCTGATGTTAGTTAATGGAAGGGTTCTGATGTTAGTTAATGGAAGGGTTCTGATGTTAGTTAATGGAAGGGTTCTGATGTTAGTTAATGGAAGGGTTCTGATGTTAGTTAATGGAAGGGTTCTGATGTTAGTTAATGGAAGGGTTCTGGTGTTAGTTAATGGAAGGGTTCTGATGTTAGGTAATGGAAGGGTTCTGATGTTAGTTAATGGAAGGGTTCTGATGTTAGTTAATGGAAGGGTTCTGATGTTAGTTAATGGAAGGGTTCTGATGTTAGTTAATGGAAGGGTTCTGGTGTTAGTTAATGGAAGGGTTCTGATGTTGGTTAATGGAAGGGTTCTGATGTTAGTTAATGGACGGGTTCTGACAGATGTTAGTTAATGGAAGGGTTCTGACAGATGTTAGTTAATGGAAGGGTTCTGATGTTAGTTAATGGAAGGGTTCTGATGTTAGTTAATGGAAGGGTTCTGGTGTTAGTTAATGGAAGGGTTCTGGTGTTAGTTAATGGAAGGGTTCTGATGTTAGTTAATGGAAGGGTTCTGATGTTAGTTAATGGAAGGGTTCTGATGTTAGTTAATGGAAGGGTTCTGATGTTAGTTAATGGAAGGGTTCTGATGTTAGTTAATGGAAGGGTTCTGATGTTGAGTTAATGGAAGGGTTCTGATGTTAGTTAATGAAGGGTTCTGATGTTAGTTAATGGAAGGGTTCTGATGTTAGTTAATGGAAGGGTTCTGATGTTAGTTAATGGAAGGTTCTGACAGATGTTAGTTAATGGAAGGGTTCTGATGTTAGTTAATGGACGGGTTCTGATGTTAGTTAATTGAAGGATTCTGATGTTAGTTAATGGAAGGGTTCTGATGTTAGTTAATTGAAGGATTCTGATGTTAGTTAATGGAAGGGTTCTCAGATGTTAGTTAATGGAAGGTTCCTGATGTTAGTTAATGGACGGTTCTGATGTTAGTTAATGGAAAGGGTTCTGATGTTAGTTAATGGAAGGGTTCTGATGTTAGTTAATGGAAGGGTTCTGATGTTAGTTAATGGAAGGGTTCCGATGTTAGTTAATGGAAGGGTTCTGATGTTAGTTAATGGAAGGGTTCTGATGTTAGTTAATGGAAGGGTTCTGATGTTAGTTAATGGAAGGGTTCTGATGTTAGTTAATGGAAGGGTTCTGATGTTAGTTAATGGAAGGGTTCTGATGTTAGTTAATGGAAGGGTTCTGATGTTAGTTAATGGAAGGGTTCTGATGTTAGTTAATGGAAGGGTTCTGAAGATGTTAGTTAATGGAAGGGTTCTGACTGATGTTAGTTAATGGATGGGTTCTGATGTTAGTTAATAGAAGGGTTCTGATGTTAGTTAATGGAAGGGTTCTGATGTTAGTTAATGGAAGGGTTCTGATGTTAGTTAATCGAAGGGTTCTGATGTTAGTTAATGAAGGGTTCTGATGTTAGTTAATGGAAGGGTTCTGATGTTAGTTAATGGAAGGGTTCTGATGTTAGTTAATGGAAGGGTTCTGATGTTAGTTAATGGAAGGGTTCTGATGTTAGTTCATGGACGGGTTCTGATGTTAGTTAATGGAAGGGTTCTGATGTTAGTTAATGGAAGCGGTTCTGATGTTAGTTAATGGAAGGTTCTGATGTTAGTTAATGGAAGGGTTCTGATGTTAGTTAATGGAAGGGTTCTGATGTTAGTTAATGGAAGGGTTCTGAGTGTTAGTTAATGGAAGGGTTCTGATGTTAGTTAATAGAAGGGTTCTGATGTTAGTTAATGGAAGGGTTCTGATGTTAGTTAATGGAAGGGTTCTGATGTTGAAGTTAATGGAAGGGTTCTGATGTTAGTTAATGGAAGGGTTCTGATGTTAGTTAATGGAAGGGTTCTGATGTTAGTTAATGGAAGGGTTCTGGATGTTAGTTAATTGAAGGGTTCTGATGTTAGTTAATGGAAGGGTTCTGATGTTAGTTAATGGACGGGTTCTGATGTTAGTTAATGGAAGGGTTCTGATGTTAGTTAATGGAAGGGTTCTGATGTTAGTTAATGGAAGGGTTCTGGTGTTAGTTAATGGAAGGGTTCTGATATTAGTTAATGGAAGGGTTCTGATGTTAGTTAATGGAAGGGTTCTGATGTTAGTTAATGGAAGGGTTCTGATGTTAGTTAATGGACGGGGTTCTGACTGATGTTAGGTAATGAAGGGTTCTGATGTTAGTTAATGGAAGGGTTCTGATGTTAGTTAATGGAAGGGTTCTGATGTTAGTTAATGGAAGGGGTTCTGATGTTAGTTAATGGACGGGTTCTGATGTTAGTTAATGGAAGGGTTCTGATGTTAGTTAATGGACAGGGTTCTGATGTTAGTTAATGGAAGGGTTCTGATGTTAGTTAATGGAAGGGGTTCTGATGTTAGTTAATGGAAGAGGGTTCTGATGTTAGTTAATGGAAGGGTTCTGACTGTTAGTTAATGGAAGGGTTCTGATGTTAGTTAATGGAAGGGTTCTGATGTTAGTTAATGGAAGGGTTCTGATGTTAGTTAATGGAAGGGGTTCTGATGTTAGTTAATGGAAGGGTTCTGATGTTAGTTAATGGAAGGGTTCTGATAGATGTTAGTTAATGGAAGGGTTCTGATGTTAGTTAATGGACCGGGTTCTGATGTTAGTTAATGGAAGGGTTCTGATGTTAGTTAATGGAAGGGTTCTGATGTTAGTTAATGGAAGGGTTCTGATGTTAGTTAATGGAAGGGTTCTGATAGATGTTAGTTAATGGAAGGAGTTCTGATGTTAGTTAATGGAAGGGTTCCTGATGTTAGTTAATGGACGGGTTCTGATGTTAGTTAATGGAAGGGTTCTGATGTTAGTTAATGGAAGGGTTCTGATGTTAGTTAATGGAAGGGTTCTGATGTTAGTTAATGGAAGGGTTCTGGTGTTAGTTAATGGAAGGGTTCTGATGTTAGTTAATGGACGGGTTCTGATGTTAGTTAATGGACGGGTTCTGATGTTAGTTAATGGAAGGGTTCTGATGTAAGTTAATGGAAGGGTTCTGATGTTAGTTAATGGAAGGGTTCTGATGTTAGTTAATGGAAGGGTTCTGCTGATGTTAGTTAATGGAAGGGTTCTGATGTTAGTTAATGGAAGGGTTCTGATGTTAGTTAATGGAAGGGTTCTGATGTTAGTTAATGGAAGGGTTCTGATGTTAGTTAATGGAAGGGTTCTGATGTTAGTTAATGGAAGTGTTCTGATGTTAGTTAATGGAAGGGTTCTGATGTTAGTTAATGGAAGGGTTCTGATGTTAGTTAATGGAAGGGTTCTGATGTTAGTTAATGAAGGGTTCTGACAGATGTTAGTTAATGGAAGGGTTCTGATGTTAGTTAATGGAAGGGTTCTGACAGATGTTAGTTAATGGAAGGGTTCTGACAGATGTTAGTTAATGGAAGGGTTCTGACAGATGTTAGTTAATGGAAGGGTTCTGACAGATGTTAGTTAATGGAAGGGTTCTGATGTTAGTTAATGGAAGGGTTCTGACAGATGTTAGTTAATGGAAGGGTTCTGATGTTGGAGTTAATGGAAGGGGTTCTGATGTTAGTTAATGGAAGGGTTCTGATGTTAGTTAATGGAAGGGGTTCTGATGTTAGTTAATGGAAGGGTTCTGATGTTAGTTAATGGAAGGGTTCTGATGTTGGTTAATGAAGGGTTCTGATGTTAGTTAATGGAAGGGTTCTGACAGATGTTAGTTAATGGAAGGGTTCTGATGTTAGTTAATGGAAGGGTTCTGACTGATGTTAGTTAATGGAAGAGGTTCTGATGTTGTTAATGGAAGGGTTCTGATGTTAGTTAATGGAAGGGTTCTGATGTTAGTTAATGGAAGGGTTCTGACAGATGTTAG
>NW_025533706.1:150000-160000 GCF_020615455.1 Coregonus clupeaformis
TCCTCTCTTCTCTTCTCTTCTCTTCTCTTCTCTTCTCTTCTCTTCTCTTCTCTTCTCTTCTCTTCTCTTCTCTTCTCTTCTCTTCTCTTCTCTTCTCTTCTCTTCTCTTCTCTTCTCTTCTCTTCTCTTCTCTTCTCTTCTCTTCTCTTCTCTTCTCTTCTCTTCTCTTCTCTTCTCTTCTCTTCTGCTCTGTTCTGGCTGGTAGACATACTGAGGTAACAGGGGCTAAATGAAGACCATGACATCATCATCACAACGCTATCACTCCCGACCTCCCCCACCGCTCAAAGTCCATGACAAGTGACCATTTCTTGTCAAAGCTAGTGCAATATGAGTGTTTTGAAGAACTTTGTCGAGGAATATATTAATGTTATCTGGGGAATAATTGACTCTAGAGTTCTCATGTTGAGTAGTTCAATCATCTCTCATTCAGACTCCCATCTGGCCATACAGTCTGTCTCACCATGAAAAGGATGCTTCATGAATAGAGCATTTTCCAGTATTTAATGACCCACACTCTATACTCGCAGGACATTTCCAAAACCCTTTCCTACATAACCTTTTTCCTATACCACTCAGATAATACTGACGCCCTGGAAGGTAATACATATCTACTCTCAAAGTAGCTAGTATCTTGTGGTAAATTAATAAAATATCGGGTCAGATGGCTATCACAGAGAGAAGGAAGACAATGGAGACTCCCAGGAACAATTCATCCATATCTCCTGCCGTGCGGCGCATCGTGGTGTGTGTGTGTGTGTGTGCGGTGAAGTGCAGCGACCTTTAACGACATCTCATTATATTTATAGTAATCAGAATTAGAAACACAATAAGCTGAAACAGATGAATAGATTAATTAGAATCATTACAGTTATAATGTAAAGTTACATCAGTGTTAGTTGTTGTCAGTGGGTACAGACTGCCCCCCCACCACAGTCATAACGTCAGTGTTAGTTGTTGTCAGTGGTACAGACTGCCCCCCACCACCACAGTCATAACGTTTTGTGGTAATCATGTATGTTTTTGTTTGTGGCCCCCTTTGCCAGCAGAGATCGGGCGCTCTGGACAAAATGACATTAGGTTGTGTTTAGCGTGTTAAGCATGACCGGAGCAGTCTCATGTCCGCACTACTCAGAGATACATCCTGGTTGTTCCTTCTACAGTTCCTTCGATAAAAACCTAACTGGCCAGCGTCCAACATCTTAACTGCCAGTGAAGCATAATGCTTTCAAACTAGCGGACTGGAAAATGAAGATGTGATTCTCAACAGCAGCGTTAGAAGACAGTGGAATTAGATTGCCTACAGTAAACCCCCAAAGACTCACAAAATATAATACAATACTATTTACCATTCAATAAATAATATAGAAAACATTAAAAAGTAAAATAATTATACAATACTATCGTCTATCAATAAATAATATAGAAAAACATTAAAACTTAAAAAAATGATACAATACTATTGACTGTCAATAAATAATATAGAAAACATTCAAACGTTTTAAAAAAATGATACAGTACTATTGACTGTCAATAAATAATATAGAAAACATTTAAAAAATGTTTTTGAAATGATACAATACTATTGACTGTCAAATAATATAGAAAACATTTAATAAACAAAACAATACTATCGTCTATCAATAAATAATATAGAAAACATTCAAACGTTTTTTTTAAAAAATGATACAATACTATTGACTGTCAATAAATAATATAGAAAACATTCAAACATTTAAAAAAATTATCCAATAGCATATATAAGTGGCTTTGGGTTAATAGGAAACCTCTATATGAATCCCATGTTTCATTATACATGCTACAATAATATGTCTGATACAGGTCCACTAATAGAACAGTCTCTACTATATTAATATAGGGATCACTAATTACTGGATCTGAAGACGATTATGGCCAGTTTCTCTGTCTCTGTATAAGGTGTAAGGGGGATATAAGGTTCACTAAGAGTCTGATGAAGGGATCACTAATTATAGTAATATGGATTTGAAGATGATTATGAAGTAGGACAGTTTCTCTGTGTCGTTGTGATAAAAGAATCCTTCCACAATAAACAGTAACAGAATTCATCTCTCCCAAAAAAATTAATCTTGTTGTTTTGGAAAAGGAGGGAAGCGCCCTCTACCAAATTATGGCTCAGCTGAATTGGCAAACACTGTACACTTAGAAAGAATTAGATATATTCTGAACAATAAATTATCAACGTTTGATCAAATCTGGCAGCCTTTCCTCTCTTACTTGGACCAGTCGGCGCTGTGAATTTGTACTTTTTTAACTCACTCTCAATTGTCATATTGTAATCTACCTTTGGGCAGCGTGTGCTGGACACTCGAAGCAGTCGGGAGGGAACAGGGTGGAATAAGGGGGTGAAGGGGGTATAATGGGGGTTACATCTACCCTTTTTCTTTCTACCTGTCCCTGTTCTGTATGTCGTGTTTTGTAATATTTGTTTTGTGCCCAGAACTCTGGGTCTTGTTGTTCGTGTCTGTTCTCTTATGTTTAGATAAGAACTGTACACATGTCTTTCATACCTACACACCATTCTTGTGTGTGTTCAATAAAAATATTTGAACAGAATTCATCTCTCCCTCTCTCCCTGTTTCCCTCTCCTCTCCTCTACTCTCCTCTCCTCTCTCTCCTCTCCTCTCCCTCTCCTCTCCTCTCCCTCTCCTCTCCTCTCCTCTCCTCTCCCCTCTCCTCTCCTCTCCTCCCTCTCCCTCTCCTCTCCTCTCCTCTCTCTCCTCTCCTCTCCTCTCCTCTCCTCTCCTCCTCTCCTCTCCTCTCCTCTCCCTCCTCCTCTCCCTCTCCTCTCCTCTCCTCTCTCATCTCATCTCATCTCATCTCATCTCATCTCATCTCATCTCATCTCATCTCATCTCATCTCATCTCATCTCATCTCATCTCATCTCATCTCATCTCATCTCATCTCATCTCATCTCATCTCATCTCTCTCCTCTCCTCTCCTCTCCTCTCCTCTCCTCTCCTCTCCTCTCCTCTCCTCTCCTCTCCTCTCCTCTCTCATCTAGTCTCCTCCCTCTCCTCTCCTCTCCTCTCTCCTCTCCTCTCCTCTCCTCTCCTCTCCTCTCCTCTCCCCTCTCTCCTCTCCTCCCTCCTCTCCTTCTCGTCACATTCCTCTCTCCCCCTCCTCCTCTCTCCCCTTCCTCCCTCCCTCTCTCCTCCTCTCCTCTCCTCTCCTCTCCCTCTCCTCTCCTCTCCTCTCCTCTCCTCTCCTCTCTCTCCTCTCTCCCAGACTTCTGATGGAGTGGAGAGGGAAAAAGAAAGGAAATACAGTAAAAAAGAACAGTGGTGAACAGAATACTATAATAAAATAGAATAACATAATAATGTAATATAATAATATAATAATATAATATAATAGAATGCAATAATAGAATGTAATAATACAATATAATATAATAATGTAATGTAATAAATAGAATAGAACTATAGAATAGAATGATAAAATATTATTGTGGTCGTATGGGAAATGAGCGACTCAAGATTAAAACAAGTACGGGTAGCTTTCCGCTGCTTCTTAGATAAATCCCTCTGTGGTTTGTAACCGTGATCCGAAGGACACTGTATGTAGGTTCACTATTACGTTGGAGTGGGATCGACTCTGTGAAAAGACTTGGTTAAACCAGACACCAATTCATACAAAACACAATGTTGATCTACTTCTGAACTCATTGCGCTCATTAGTTTAGTGTAAAAAAAATGAACCGCTTTGCCTGAACATGTTATATTGGATGCTTCAACCGTATGACAGCATATAACGCCCATATCATTTACAATCTTTGCAGGTCTTCCACTGCATGTTCCCTAATAGACCCCAGTGTATTCCACCCAATAGAAGCGACCCATTAGGTCACCAGTCTTGGTATCTGTTAGAACCGGCGACTCAGTTCTCCTTCTGAGACTGATACAAACTCTCTCCCCCTGAGAGTTCAACCCAATCAATACAGAGAAGGGATTTAAAGGACCTGTTAGATTAGAACAAGAACCCCCTTAAATCCACTTCAACTGTAGTCTAAAATATGGAATTAAAGAGAAAACGCTGCTGTCTCTCTCAATGCTGCTGTGCAGCTATGCTGTGGGAATTAGTAGACACCACGTTAACCTGCTCCTGGATGAAGGGAAATGGAGAAGGTGTTCTGCTATAGTGGCTATAGCAGGGGCTTTCCTGAATGTGGCTTGATGAAGAGGAATATAGAGGGGTTGTTAGCAGGGGCTTTCCTGAATGTGGCTTGATGAAGAGGAATATATATGGGTTGTTAGCAGGGGCTTTCCTGAATGTGACTTGATGAAGAGGAATATAGAGAGGTTGTTAGCAGGGGCTTTCCTGAATATGAATTGATGTAGAGCACATAGATGGGACGAAACAGCATAGAGGGGGCTGCTTCCCCCTCCCCACCCCACCACCACCTAGCAGATAGCTCCTGGCCCAGGGCATTAACCCCTCAGCTAGCCCAACCAATACCCTGTCTCTCGCTCTCTCTCTCTCCCTCTCTCCTCTCTCTCTCTCTCTCTCTCTCCCTCTCTCTCTCTCTCTCTCTCTCTGTCTCTGTCTCTCTCTCTCTCTCTCTCTCTCTCTCTCTCTCTCTCTCTCTCTCTCTCTCTCTCTCTCTCTCTCTCTCTCAATTAAATTAAATTCAAATTCAATTTAAGGGCTTTATTAGCATGGGAAACATATGTTAACATTGCCAAAGCAAGTGAAGTAGATAATAAACAAAAGTGAAATAAACAATAAAAAATGAACAGTAAATATTACACTCACAAAAGTTCCAAAAGAATAAAGACATTTCAAATGTCATATAATGTCTATATACAGTGTTGTAACAATTGTCCCCCTTCCACTTTCCTCTTCCACTTTTGCGGTAAGGCTGCAATTATTTGGTTGTAATTTTGGGTAGAGCAGACATTTCCATATGTTTTTGTTAGCTGCATGTGCGACATAACTCCACCAGTCCTACCGATGATATCATTTACGAAGATTATACATTTTTTTTACATTCTGTCAAAAAATAAAGGTTTTTTGTCAATTAGTATATTTGAGTTTAACCACAACATTTGTTGCATTATTTGTTCTGTCGTTTCTGGAGGATTAAATTGAAATTGCAACCAACTTTCTATGGCTTGTTTTAGAAATAGTGATATTTGGGAGATTATCTTTTCAAATAACTGAAAGTGAGAGGTTGTAATCTGAATAAAGGGAAAAAGGCCTTTCTTCAACATTGGGTGAGACAATCTTACTAATTTGCTTGAGAACCAGTTCGGATTTAAGTATAACTTTTGTATGACTGAAGCTTTTAGTGATAGGTCTAATGCTTTAATATTTAATAATTTCTGTCCTCCGAATTCATATTCATTATATAAATATGCTCTTTTAATTTTGTCTGGCTTGCCGTTCCAAATAAAATTGAATATTTTTTTTCAGAATTCTTTGTGGATCTGTGTAATCTGAGGGAAGTATGTGTCTCTAATATGGTCATACATTTGGCAGGAGGTTAGGAAGTGCAGCTCAGTTTCCACCTCATTTTGTGGGCAGTGTGCACATAGCCTGTCTTCTCTTGAGAGCCAGGTCTGCCTACGGCGGCCTTTCTCAATAGCAAGGCTATGCTCACTGAGTCTGTACATAGTCAAAGATTTCTTAATTTTGGGTCAGTCACGGTGGTCAGGTATTCTGCCACTGTGTACTCTCTGTTTATGGCCCAAATAGCATTCTAGTTTGCTGTTTTGTCAATTCTTTCCAATGTGTCAAATCCCCCCAAAATGTAACCTTTTTTTTTGTCATTTAGCAGACGCTCTTATCCAGAGCGACTTACAGTTAGCGAGTGCATACATTTTCACAGGCCCCCGTGGGAAAGCGAACCCACAACCCTGGCATTGCAAGTGCCATGCTCTACTAACTGAGCTACAGGGGACTCAAATCAAATCACATTTTATTTGGCCACATGCGCCGAATACAACAGGTGTAGACCTTACAGTGAAATGCTTACTTACAAGCCCTTAACCAACAATGCAAGTAAAATTTTTTTAAAAAGTGTTAAGCAAAAAAATAAAAGCAAATAACTAAAGAGCAGCAGTAAAATTAAATAACAGTAGGGAGGCTATATATACAGGGGGGTACCGGTGCAGAGTCAATGTGTGGGGGCACCGGCTAGTTGAGGTAGTTGAGATAATATGTACATGTGGGTAGAGTTAAAGTGACCATGCATAAATAATAAACAGAGTAGCAGCAGCGTAAAAAAGGGGGACGGGGAGGGGGTGGGGGGGCAGTGCAAATAGTCCGGGTAGCCATGATTAGCTGTTCAGGAGTCTTATGGCTTGGGGGTAGAAGCTGTTGAGAAGCCTTTTGGACCTAGACTTGGTGCTCTGGTACCGCTTGCCATGCAGTAGGAGATATAACAGTCTATGACTAGGGTGGCTGGAGTCTTTGACAATTTTGAGGGCCTTCCTCTGTCACCGCCTGGTATTGAGGTCCTGGATGGCAGGAAGCTTGGCCCCAGTGATGTACTGGGCCATACGCACTATCCTCTGTAGTGCCTTGCGGTCGGAGGCCGAGCAGTTGCCATACAAGGCGGTGATGCAACCAGTCAGGATGCTCTCGATGGTGCAGCTGTAGAACTTTTTGAGGATCTGACGACCCATGCCAAATGTTTTCTCAGTCTCCTGAGGGGGAATAGGCTTTGTCGTGCCTTCTTCACGACTGTCTTGTTGTGTTTGGACCATGATAGTTCGTTGGTGATGTGGACACCAAGGAACTTGAAGCTCTCAACCTGTTCCACTACAGCCCCGTCGATGAGAATGAGGGGCGTACTCAGTCCTCTTTTTTTCCTGTAGTCCACAATCATCTCCTTTGTCTTGGTCACGTTGAGGGAGAGGTTGTTATCCTGGCACCACACGGCCAGGTCTCTGATCTCCTCCCTATAGGCTGTCTCATCGTTGTAGGTGATCAGCTACCACTGTTGTGTCGTCGGCAAACTTAATGAAGGTGTTGGAGTCGTGCCTGGCCATGCAGTCATGGGTGAACAGGGAGTACAGGAGGGGGACTGAGGACGACACACCCCTTAGGGGGCCCCCGTGTTGAGGGTCAGCGTGGCGGATGTGTTGTTACCTACCCTTACCACCTGGTGGCGGCCCGTCAGGAAGTCCAGGATTCAGTTGCAGAGGGAGGTGTTTAGTCCCAGGATCCTTAGCTTAGTGATGAGCTTTGAGGGCACTATGGTGTTGAACAGCTGAGCTGTAGTCAATGAATAGCATTCTCACGTAGGGTGTTCCTCTTGTCCAGGTGGGAAAGGGCAGTGTGGAGTGCAATAGAGGATGCATCATCTGTGGATCTGTTGGGGCGGTTTTGCAAATTGGAGTGGGTCTAGGGTTTCTGGGATAATGGTGTTGATGTGAACCAGCCTTTCAAAGCACTTCATGGCTACAGACGTGAGTGCTACTGGGTCAGTAGTCATTTAGGCAGGTTACCGTAGTGTTCTTGGGCACAGGGACTATGGTGGTCTGCTTGAAACATGTAGGTATTACAGACTCAGTCAGGGACATGTTGAAAATGTTAGTGAAGACACTTGCCAGTTGGTCAGCACATGCTCAGAGTACACGTCCTGGTAATCCGTCAATTAATTCTCTTTTTGTTTTGGTCACGTTGAGGGAGAGGTTGTTATCCTGGCACCACACGGCCAGGTCTCTGATCTCCTCCCTATAGGCTGTCTCATCGTTGTAGGTGATCAGGCCTACCACTGTTGTGTCGTCGGCAAACTTAATGAAGGTGTTGAGTCGTGCCTGGCCATGCAGTCATGGGTGAACAGGGAGTACAGGAGGGGACTGAGGACGACACACCCCCTTAGGGGCCCCCGTGTTGAGGGTCAGCGTGGCGGATGTGTTGTTACCTACCCTTACCACCTGGTGGCGGCCCGTCAGGAAGTCCAGGATTCAGTTGCAGAGGGAGGTGTTTAGTCCCAGGATCCTTAGCTTAGTGATGAGCTTTGAGGGCACTATGGTGTTGAACGCTGAGCTGTAGTCAATGAATAGCATTCTCACGTAGGTGTTCCTCTTGTCCAGGTGGGAAAGGGCAGTGTGGAGTGCAATAGAGGATGCATCATCTGTGGATCTGTTGGGGCGGTTTGCAAATTGGAGTGGGTCTAGGGTTTCTGGGATAATGGTGTTGATGTGAACCAGCCTTTCAAAGCACTTCATGGCTACAGACGTGAGTGCTACGGGTCAGTAGTCATTTAGGCAGGTTACCGTAGTGTTCTTGGGCACAGGGACTATGGTGGTCTGCTTGAAACATGTAGGTATTACAGACTCAGTCAGGGACATGTTGAAAATGTTAGTGAAGACACTTGCCAGTTGGTCAGCACATGCTCAGAGTACACGTCCTGGTAATCCGTCAATTAATTCTCTTTTTGTTTTCTCATGATTTGGTTTGTTCTAAATGTGTTTCGCTCTGTCTCTCTCTCTCTCTCTCTCTCTCTCTCTCTCTCTCTCTCTCTCTCTCTCTCTCTCTCTCTCTCTCTCTCTCTCTCTCTCTCTCTCTCTCTCTCTCTCTCTCTCTCTCTCGCTCTCTCTCTCTCTCCTGCATTGGTGCCAGCTGGGCAACTGGCCCAGGGACATAGACATGAAGCACACAACCATATGCTAGATGTTTTCATCAGAAGAGTGTGTGTGTGTCTTTGTATGAGGCGTTGTATTAGTGTGTGTTAGTGCTAATGAGTAGTTAGTATTATATGGGAATAGTTCTAACATTTGCTTCCCAAGTAGGACATGTATCTGGCTAAGGCTTTTCTTTCCCTGTTGTGCACATGGGGTCCCTTTCTGTCCTACAGCTAATTGGGTTCCTTTCTCTCCTACAGCTAATTGGGTTTCCTTTCTGTCCTACAGCTAATTGGGTTCCTTTCTGTACTACAGCTAATTGGGTTCCTTTCTGTCCTACAGCTAATTGGGTTAATTTCTGTCCTACAGCTAATTGGTTCCTTTCTGTCCCACAGCTAATTGGGTTCCTTTCTGTCCCACAGCTAATTGGGTTACTTTCTGTCCCACAGCTAATTGGGTTCCTTTCTGTCCTACAGCTAATTGGGTCCTTTCTGTCCTACAGCTAATTGGGTTCCTTTCTGTCCACCGCTAATTGGGTTCCTTTCTGTCCCACAGCTAATTGGGTTCCTTTCTGTCCTACAGCTAATTGGGTTCCTTTCTGTACCTACAGCCTAGTGGGTTCCTTTCTGTCCCAACACACACTGACAGACACACACTGACAGACACACACTGACAGACACACACCAACCAATTTGTCTAGTTAAGAACCAATCAATAGTTAATCTCCTTCACAGCAGAGCAGCAGACCTTTTACTGCTCTATAATGAGATAGCAGCTCTATCAATAACTAGTCCTGTTCTGTTCTGTCATTACAGCCCTGCTTAACTAGTCCTGTTCTGTTCTGTCATTACAGCCCTGCTTAACTAGTCCTGTTCTGTTCTGTCATTACAGCCCTGCTTAACTAGTCCTGTTCTGTTCTGTCATTACAGCCCTGCTTAACTAGTCCTGTTCTGTTCTGTCATTACAGCCCTGCTTAACTAGTCCTGTTCTGTTCTGTCATTACAGCCCTGCTTAACTAGTCCTGTTCTGTTCTGTCATTACAGCCCTGGTTAACTAGTCCTGTTCTGTTCTGTCATTACAGCCCTGCTTAACTAGTCCTGTTCTGTTCTGTCATTACAGCCCTGCTTAACTAGTCCTGTTCTGTTCTGTCATTACAGCCCTGTTAACTAGTCCTGTTCTGTTCTGTCATTACAGCCCTGGTTAACTAGTCCTGTTCTGTTCTGTCATTACAGCCCTGGTTAACTAGTCCTGTTCTGTTCTGTCATTACAGCCCTGCTTAACTAGTCCTGTTCTGTTCTGTCATTACAGCCCTGCTTAACTAGTCCTGTTCTGTTCTGTCATTACAGGCCCTGGTTAACTAGTCCTGTTCTGTTCTGTCATTACA
>NW_025533706.1:165000-185000 GCF_020615455.1 Coregonus clupeaformis
GGTACAGAGACATGCTAGATGACAGCTGTCTTTGTTCCAATCTCCACCAGGCGGTACAGAGACATGCTAGATGACAGCTGTCTTTGTTCCAATCTCCACCAGGCGGTACAGAGACATGCTAGAAGACAACTCTCTTTGTTCCAATCTCCACCAGGCGGTACAGAGACATGCTAGATGACAGCTGTCTTTGTTCCAATCCCCACCAGGCGGTACAGAGACATGCTAGATGACAGCTGTCTTTGTTCCAATCTCCACCAGGCTGTACAGAGACATGCTAGATGACAGCTGTCTTTGTTCCAATCTCCACCAGGCGGTACAGAGACATGCTAGATGACAGCTCTCTTTGTTCCAATCTCCACCAGGCGGTACAGAGACATGCTAGATGACAGCTCTCTTTGTTCCAATCTCCACCAGGCGGTACAGAGACATGCTAGATGACAACTCTCTTTGTTCCAATCCCCACCAGGCGGTACAGAGACATGCTAGATGACAACTCTCTTTGTTCCAATCCCCACCAGGCGGTACAGAGACATGCTAGATGACAACTCTCTTTGTTCCAATCCCCACCAGGCGGTACAGAGACATGCTAAATGACAGCTCTCTTTGTTCCAATCCCTACCAGGCGGTACAGAGACATGCTAGATGACAGCTCTCTTTGTTCCAATCTCCACCAGGCGGTACAGAGACATGCTAGATGACAGCTCTCTTTGTTCCAATCTCCACCAGGCGGTACAGAGACATGCTAGATGACAGCTCTCTTTGTTCCAATCCCCACCAGGCGGTACAGAGACATGCTAGATGACAGCTCTCATTGTTCCAATCTCCACCAGGAGCGGTACAGAGACATGCTAGATGACAGCTTTCTTTGTTCCAATCCCCACCAGGCGGTACAGAGACATGCTAGATGACAGCTGTCTTTGTTCCAATCCCCACCTGGTGGTACAGAGACATGCTAGAAGACAACTCTCTTTGTTCCAATCTCCACCAGGCGGTACAGAGACATGCTAGATGACAGCTCTCTTTGTTCCAATCTCCACCAGGCGGTACAGAGACATGCTAGAAGACAACTCTCTTTGTTCCAATCTCCACCAGGCGGTACAGAGACATGCTAGATGACAGCTGTCTTTGTTCCAATCCCCACCAGGCGGTACAGAGACATGCTAGATGACAGCTCTCTATGTTCCAATCCACACCAGGTGGTACAGAGACATGCTAGATGACAGCTGTCTTTGTTCCAATCCCCACCAGGCGGTACAGAGACATGCTAGATGACAGCTGTCTTTGTTCCAATCCTACCAGGCAGTACAGAGACATGCTAGATGACAGCTGTCTTTGTTCCAATCCCTACCAGGCAGTACAGAGACATGCTAGATGACAGCTATCTTTGTTCCAATCCCCACCAGGCGGTACAGAGACATGCTAGATGACAGCTGTCTTTGTTCCAATCCCCACCAGGCGGTACAGAGACATGCTAGATGACAACTCTCTTTGTTCCAATCCCTACCAGGCGGTACAGAGACATGCTAGATGACAGCTGTCTTTGTTCCAATCCCCACCAGGCGGTACAGAGACATGCTAGATGACAGCTGTCTTTGTTCCAATCCCTACCAGGCAGTACAGAGACATGCTAGATGACAGCTATCTTTGTTCCAATCCCCACCAGGCGGTACAGAGACATGCTAGATGACAGCTGTCTTTGTTCCAATCCCCACCAGGCGGTACAGAGACATGCTAGATGACAACTCTCTTTGTTCCAATCCCTACCAGGCGGTACAGAGACATGCTAGATGACAGCTGTCTTTGTTCCAATCCCTACCAGGCGGTACAGAGACATGCTAGATGACAGCTCTCTTTGTTCCAATCCCCACCAGGCGGTACAGAGACATGCTAGATGACAACTCTCTTTGTTCCAATCCCCACCAGGCGGTACAGAGACATGCTAGATGACAGCTCTCTTTGTTCCAATCCCCACCAGGCGGTACAGAGACATGCTAGATGACAGCTGTCTTTGTTCCAATCCCCACTAGGCCGTACAGAGACATGCTAGATGACAACTCTCTTTGTTCCAATCCCTACCAGGCAGTACAGAGACATGCTAGATGACAACTCTCTTTGTTCCAATCCCCACCAGGCGGTACAGAGACATGCTAGATGACAACTCTCTTTGTTCCAATCCCCACCAGGCGGTACAGAGACATGCTAGATGACAGCTGTCTTTGTTCCAATCCCCCACCAGGCGGTACAGAGACATGCTAGATGACAGCTCTCTTTGTTCCAATCCCCTCCAGGCGGTACAGAGACATGCTAGATGACAGCTGTCTTTGTTCCAATCCCCACCAGGCGGTACAGAGACATGCTAGATGACAACTCTCTTTGTTCCAATCCCCTCCAGGAGGTACAGAGACATGCTAGATGACAGCTGTCTTTGTTCCAATCCCCACCAGGCGGTACAGAGACATGCTAGATGACAGCTCTCTTTGTTTCCAATCCCCACCAGGCAGGGTACAGAGACATGCTAGATGACAGCTCTCTTTGTTCCAATCCCTACCAGGCGGTACAGAGACATGCTAGATGACAGCTCTCTTTGTTCCAATACCCACCAGGCGGTACAGAGACATGCTAGAAGACAACTCTCTTTGTTCCAATCTCCACCAGGCGGTACAGAGACATGCTAGATGACAGCTCTCTTTGTTCCAATCCCCACCAGGCGGTACAGAGACATGCTAGATGACAGCTGTCTTTGTTCCAATCCCCACCAGGCGGTACAGAGACATGCTAGATGACAGCTCTCTTTGTTCCAATCCCCACTAGGCGGTACAGAGACATGCTAGATGACAGCTGTCTTTGTTCCAATCCCTACCAGGCAGTACAGAGACATGCTAGATGACAGCTGTCTTTGTTCCAATCCCCACCAGGCGGTACAGAGACATGCTAGATGACAGCTGTCTTTGTTCCAAATCCCCACCAGGCGGTACAGAGACATGCTAGATGACAGCTCTCTTTGTTCCAATCCCCACCAGGCGGTACAGAGACATGCTAGATGACAGCTGTCTTTGTTCCAATCCCTACCAGGCAGTACAGAGACATGCTAGATGACAGCTGTCTTTGTTCCAATCCCCCACCAGGAGGTACAGAGACATGCTAGATGACAGCTGTCTTTGTTCCAATCCCTACCAGGCAGTACAGAGACATGCTAGATGACAGCTGTCTTTGTTCCAATCCCCCCACCAGGCGGTACAGAGACATGCTAGATGACAGCTCTCTTTGTTCCAATCCCCACCAGGCGGTACAGAGACATGCTAGATGACAGCTGTCTTTGTTCCAATCCCCACTAGGCGGTACAGAGACATGCTAGATGACAACTCTCTTTGTTCCAATCCCTACCAGGCAGTACAGAGACATGCTAGATGACAACTCTCTTTGTTCCAATCCCCACCAGGCGGTACAGAGACATGCTAGATGACAACTCTCTTTGTTCCAATCCCCACCAGGCGGTACAGAGACATGCTAGATGACAACTCTCTTTGTTCCAATCCCTACCAGGCGGTACAGAGACATGCTAGATGACAGCTCTCTTTGTTCCAATCCCCACCAGGCGGTGCAGAGACATGCTAGAAGACAACTCTCTTTGTTCCAATCTCCACCAGGCGGTACAGAGACATGCTAGATGACAGCTCTCTTTGTTCCAATCCCCACCAGGCGGTACAGAGACATGCTAGATGACAACTCTCTTTGTTCCAATCCCTACCAGGCGGTACAGAGACATGCTAGATGACAGCTCTCTTTGTTCCAATCCCCACCAGGCGGTACAGAGACATGCTAGATGACAACTCTCTTTGTTCCAATCCCCACCAGGCGGTACAGAGACATGCTAGGTGACAACTCTCTTTGTTCCAATACCCACCAGGCGGTACAGAGACATGCTAGATGACAACTCTCTTTGTTCCAATCCCCACCAGGCGGTACAGAGACATGCTAGGTGACAACTCTCTTTGTTCCAATCCCCACCAGGCGGTACAGAGACATGCTAGGTGACAACTCTCTTTGTTCCAATCCCCACCAGGCGGTACAGAGACATGCTAGATGACAACTCTCTTTGTTCCAATCCCTACCAGGCGGTACAGAGACATCCTAGATGACAACTATCTTTGTTCCAATCCCCACCAGGCGGTACAGAGACATGCTAGAAGACAACTCTCTTTGTTCCAATCCCCACCAGGCGGTACAGAGACATGCTAGATGACAGCTCTCTTTGTTCCAATCTCCACCAGGCGGTACAGAGACATGCTAGATGACAGCTTTCTTTGTTCCAATCCCCACCAGGCGGTACAGAGACATGCTGAGATGACAGCTGTCTTTGTTCCAATCCCCACCTGGTGGTACAGAGACATGCTAGAAGACAACTCTCTTTGTTCCAATCTCCACCAGGCGGTACAGAGACATGCTAGATGAAAGCTCTCTTTGTTCCAATCTCCACCAGGCGGTACAGAGACATGCTAGAAGACAACTCTCTTTGTTCCAATCTCCACCAGGCGGTACAGAGACATGCTAGATGACAGCTGTCTTTGTTCCAATCCCCCACCAGGCGGTACAGAGACATGCTAGATGACAGCTCTCTATGTTCCAATCCACACCAGGTGGTACAGAGACATGCTAGATGACAGCTGTCTTTGTTCCAATCCCCACCAGGCGGTACAGAGACATGCTAGATGACAGCTGTCTTTGTTCCAATCCCTACCAGGCAGTACAGAGACATGCTAGATGACAGCTGTCTTTGTTCCAATCCCCTACCAGGCAGTACAGAGACATGCTAGATGACAGCTATCTTTGTTCCAATCCCCACCAGGCGGTACAGAGACATGCTAGATGACAGCTGTCTTTGTTCCAATCCCCACCAGGCGGTACAGAGACATGCTAGATGACAACTCTCTTTGTTCCAATCCCTACCAGGCGGTACAGAGACATGCTAGATGACAGCTGTCTTTGTTCCAATCCCCACCAGGCGGTACAGAGACATGCTAGATGACAGCTGTCTTTGTTCCAATCCCTACCAGGCAGTACAGAGACATGCTAGATGACAGCTATCTTTGTTCCAATCCCCACCAGGCGGTACAGAGACATGCTAGATGACAGCTGTCTTTGTTTCCAATCCCCCACCAGGCGGTACAGAGACATGCTAGATGACAACTCTCTTTGTTCCAATCCCTACCAGGCGGTACAGAGACATGCTAGATGACAGCTGTCTTTGTTCCAATCCCTACCAGGCGGTACAGAGACATGCTAGATGACAGCTCTCTTTGTTCCAATCCCCACCAGGCGGTACAGAGACATGCTAGATGACAACTCTCTTTGTTCCAATCCCCACCAGGCGGTACAGAGACATGCTAGATGACAGCTCTCTTTGTTCCAATCCCCACCAGGCGGTACAGAGACATGCTAGATGACAGCTGTCTTTGTTCCAATCCCCACTAGGCCGTACAGAGACATGCTAGATGACAACTCTCTTTGTTCCAATCCCTACCAGGCAGTACAGAGACATGCTAGATGACAACTCTCTTTGTTCCAATCCCCACCAGGCGGTACAGAGACATGCTAGATGACAACTCTCTTTGTTCCAATCCCCACCAGGCGGTACAGAGACATGCTAGATGACAGCTGTCTTTGTTCCAATCCCCACCAGGCGGTACAGAGACATGCTAGATGACAGCTGTCTTTGTTCCAATCCCCACCAGGCGGTACAGAGACATGCTAGATGACAGCTCTCTTTGTTCCAATCCCCACCAGGCGGTACAGAGACATGCTAGATGACAGCTGTCTTTGTTCCAATCCCTCCAAGGCAGTACAGAGACATGCTAGATGACAGCTGTCTTTGTTCCAATCCCCCACCAGGCGGTACAGAGACATGCTAGATGACAACTCTCTTTGTTCCAATCCCCTCCAGGCGGTACAGAGACATGCTAGATGACAGCTGTCTTTGTTCCAATCCCCACCAGGCGGTACAGAGACATGCTAGATGACAGCTGTCTTTGTTCCAATCCCCACCAGGCGGTACAGAGACATGCTAGATGACAGCTCTCTTTGTTCCAATCCCTACCAGGCGGTACAGAGACATGCTAGATGACAGCTCTCTTTGTTCCAATACCCACCAGGCGGTACAGAGACATGCTAGAAGACAACTCTCTTTGTTCCAATCTCCACCAGGCGGTATAGAGACATGCTAGATGACAGCTCTCTTTGTTCCAATCCCCACCAGGCGGTACAGAGACATGCTAGATGACAGCTGTCTTTGTTCCAATCCCCACCAGGCGGTACAGAGACATGCTAGATGACAGCTCTCTTTGTTCCAATCCCCACTAGGCGGTACAGAGACATGCTAGATGACAGCTGTCTTTGTTCCAATCCCCTACCAGGCAGTACAGAGACATGCTAGATGACAGCTGTCTTTGTTCCAATCCCCACCAGGCGGTACAGAGACATGCTAGATGACAGCTGTCTTTGTTCCAATCCCCCCACCAGGCGGTACAGAGACATGCTAGATGACAGCTCTCTTTGTTCCAATCCCCACCAGGCGGTACAGAGACATGCTAGATGACAGCTGTCTTTGTTCCAATCCCTCCAAGGCAGTACAGAGACATGCTAGATGACAGCTGTCTTTGTTCCAATCCCCACCAGGCGGTACAGAGACATGCTAGATGACAGCTGTCTTTGTTCCAATCCCTACCAGGCAGTACAGAGACATGCTAGATGACAGCTGTCTTTGTTCCAATCCCCCACCAGGCGGTACAGAGACATGCTAGATGACAGCTGTCTTTGTTCCAATCCCCACTAGGCGGTACAGAGACATGCTAGATGACAACTCTCTTTGTTCCAATCCCTACCAGGCAGTACAGAGACATGCTAGATGACAACTCTCTCTTTGTTCCAATCCCCACCAGGCGGTACAGAGACATGCTAGATGACAACTCTCTTTGTTCCAATCCCCACCAGAGCGGTACAGAGACATGTTAGATGACAACTCTCTTTGTTCCAATCCCTACCAGGCGGTACAGAGACATGCTAGATGACAGCTCTCTTTGTTCCAATCCCCACCAGGCGGTACAGAGACATGCTGAAGACAACTCTCTTTGTTCCAATCTCCACCAGGCGGTACAGAGACATGCTAGATGACAGCTCTCTTTGTTCCAATCCCCACCAGGCGGTACAGAGACATGCTAGATGACAACTCTCTTTGTTCCAATCCCTACCAGGCGGTACAGAGACATGCTAGATGACAGCTCTCTTTGTTCCAATCCCCACCAGGCGGTACAGAGACATGCTAGATGACAGCTGTCTTTGTTCCAATCCTACCAGGCGGTACAGAGACATGCTAGGTGACAACTCTCTTTGTTCCAATACCCACCAGGCGGTACAGAGACATGCTAGATGACAACTCTCTTTGTTCCAATCCCCACCAGGCGGTACAGAGACATGCTAGATGACAACTCTCTTTGTTCCAATCCCCACCAGGCGGTACAGAGACATGCTAGATGACAACTCTCTTTGTTCCAATCCCTACCAGGCGGTACAGAGACATGCTAGATGACAACTCTCTTTGTTCCAATCCCCACCAGGTAGTACAGAGACATGCTAGATGACAACTCTCTTTGTTCCAATCCCCCACCAGGCGGTACAGAGACATGCTAGATGACAGCTGTCTTTGTTCCAATCTCCACCAGGCGGTACAGAGACATGCTGGAAAACACACTGCATCAGGTGTCTCAGCCTCTGAATACAGAACATGAATGAAGGAAGAATGTTCTCTCAATTCTCCAACAGGTTGTCTCTCTCTCTCTCTCTCTTAGGCCCAATACACACACAGGTTGGACAACTGTACAACACATTTGGTACAATGGATGTAATAGAACATATATTTATATACACCCTGTTAGGCCATTGAGCTGTGTGTCCATAATGGTTGTCACAGAACATATATTTATATACACCCATTGAGCTGTGTGTCCATAATGGTTTGTCACAGAACATATATTTATATACACCCATTGAGCTGTGTGTCCATAATGGTTGTCACAGAACATATATTTATATACACCCATTGAGCTGTGTGTCCGTAATGGTTGTCACAGAACATATATTTATATACACCCATTGAGCTGTGTGTCCATAATGGTTGTCACAGAACATATATTTATATACACCCATTGAGCTGTGTGTCCGTAATGGTTGTCACAGAACATATATTTATATACACCCATTGAGCTGTGTGTCCATAATGGTTGTCACAGAACATATATTTATATACCCCATTGAGCTGTGTGTCCATAATGGTTGTCACAGAACATATATTTATATACCCCATTGAGCTGTGTGTCCATAATGGTTGTCACAGAACATATATTTATATACACCCATTGAGCTGTGTGTCCATAATGGTTGTCACAGAACATATATTTATATACACCCATTGAGCTGTGTGTCCGTAATGGTTGTCACAGAACATATATTTATATACACCCATTGAGCTGTGTGTCCATAATGGATGTCACAGAACATATATTTATATACACCCATTGAGCTGTGTGTCCGTAATGGTTGTCACAGAACATATATTTATATACACCCATTGAGCTGTGTGTCCATAATGGTTGTCACAGAACATATATTTATATACACCCATTGAGCTGTGTGTCCGTAATGGTTGTCACAGAACATATATTTATATACACCCATTGAGCTGTGTGTCCATAATGGTTGTCACAGAACATATATTTATATACATCCATTGAGCTGTGTGTCCATAATGGTTGTCACAGAACATATATTTATATACACCCATTGAGCTGTGTGTCCGTAATGGTTGTCACAGAACATATATTTATATACACCCATTGAGCTGTGTGTCCATAATGGTTGTCACAGAACATATATTTATATACATCCATTGAGCTGTGTGTCCATAATGGTTGTCACAGAACATATATTTATATACACCCATTGAGCTGTGTGTCCATAATGGTTGTCACAGAACATATATTTATATACACCCATTGAGCTGTGTGTCCATAATGGTTGTCACAGAACATATATTTATACACACCCATTGAGCTGTGTGTCCGTAATGGTTGTCACAGAACAGATATTTATATATACCCATTGAGCTGTGTGTCTGTAATGGATGTCACAGAACATATATTTATATCCACCCATTGAGCTGTGTGTCCGTAATGGATGTCACAGAACATATATTTATATACACCCATTGAGCTGTGTGTCCATAATGGATGTCACAGAACATATATTTATATACACCCATTGAGCTGTGTGTCCATAATGGTTGTCACAGAACATATATTTATATCCACCCATTGAGCTGTGTGTCCATAATGGTTGTCACAGAGCATATATTTATATACACCCATTGAGCTGTGTGTCCATAATGGTTGTCACAGAACATATATTTATATACACCCATTGAGCTGTGTGTCCATAATGGTTGTCACAGAACATATATTTATATACACCCATTGAGCTGTGTGTCCATAATGGTTGTCACAGAACATATATTTATATACACCCATTGAGCTGTGTGTCCATAATGGTTGTCACAGAACATATATTTATATACACCCATTGAGCTGTGTGTCCATAATGGATGTCACAGAACATATATTTATATACACCCATTGAGCTGTGTGTCCATAATGGATGTCACAGAACATATATTTATATACACCCATTGAGCTGTGTGTCCATAATGGATGTCACAGAACATATATTTATATACACCCATTGAGCTGTGTGTCCGTAATGGTTGTCACAGAACATATATTTATATACCTCCATTGAGCTGTGTGTCCGTAATGGTTGTCACAGAACATATATTTATATACACCCATTGAGCTGTGTGTCCGTAATGGTTGTCACAGAACATATATTTATATACACACATTGAGCTGAGTGTCCGTAATGGTTGTCACAGAACATATATTTATATACACCCATTGAGCTGTGTGTCCGTAATGGTTGTCACAGAACATATATTTATATACACCCATTGAGCTGTGTGTCCGTAATGGTTGTCACAGAACATATATTTATATACACCCATTGAGCTGTGTGTCCATAATGGTTGTCACAGAACATATATTTATATACACCCATTGAGGCTGTGTGTCCATAATGGTTGTCACAGAACATATATTTATATACACCCATTGAGCTGTGTGTCCATAATGGTTGTCACAGAACATATATTTATAAACACCCATTGAGCTGTGTGTCCGTAATGGTTGTCACAGAACATATATTTATATACACCCATTGAGCTGTGTGTCCGTAATGGTTGTCACAGAACATATATTTATATACACCAATTGAGCTGTGTGTCCGTAATGGTTTCACAGAACATATATTTATATACACCCATTTAGCTGTGTGTCCATAATGGTTGTCACAGAACATATATTTATATACACCCATTGAGCTGTGTGTCCATAATGGTTGTCACAGAACATATATTTATATACACCCATTGAGCTGTGTGTCCATAATGGATGTCACAGAACATATATTTATATACACCCATTGAGCTATGTGTCCATAATGGTTGTCACAGAACATATATTTATATACACCCATTGAGCTGTGTGTCCGTAATGGTTGTCACAGAACATATATTTATTTACACCCATTGAGCTGTGTGTCCGTAATGGTTGTCACAGAACATATATTTATATACACCCATTGAGCTGTGTGTCCATAATGGTTGTCACAGAACATATATTTATATACACCCATTGAGCTGTGTGTCCGTAATGGTTGTCACAGAACATATATTTATATACACCCATTGAGCTGTGTGTCCATAATGGTTGTCACAGAACATATATTTATATACACCCATTGAGCTGTGTGTCCGTAATGGTTGTCACAGAACATATATTTATATACACCCATTGAGCTGTGTGTCCGTAATGGTTGTCACAGAACATATATTTATATACACCCATTGAGCTGTGTGTCCGTAATGGTTGTCACAGAACATATATTTATATACACCCATTGAGCTGTGTGTCCATAATGGTTGTCACAGAACATATATTTATATACATCCATTGAGCTGTGTGTCCATAATGGTTGTCACAGAACATATATTTATATACACCCATTGAGCTGTGTGTCCGTAATGGTTGTCACAGAACATATATTTATATACACCCATTGAGCTGTGTGTCCATAATGGTTGTCACAGAACATATATTTATATACATCCATTGAGCTGTGTGTCCATAATGGTTGTCACAGAACATATATTTATATACACCCATTGAGCTGTGTGTCCATAATGGTTGTCACAGAACATATATTTATATACACCCATTGAGCTGTGTGTCCATAATGGTTGTCACAGAACATATATTTATACACACCCATTGAGCTGTGTGTCCGTAATGGTTGTCACAGAACATATATTTATATATACCCATTGAGCTGTGTGTCTGTAATGGATGTCACAGAACATATATTTATATCCACCCATTGAGCTGTGTGTCCATAATGGATGTCACAGAACATATATTTATATACACCCATTGAGCTGTGTGTCCATAATGGTTGTCACAGAACATATATTTATATCCACCCATTGAGCTGTGTGTCCATAATGGTTGTCACAGAACATATATTTATATACACCCATTGAGCTGTGTGTCCATAATGGTTGTCACAGAACATATATTTATATACACCCATTGAGCTGTGTGTCCATAATGGTTGTCACAGAACATATATTTATATACACCCATTGAGCTGTGTGTCCATAATGGTTGTCACAGAACATATATTTATATACACCCATGAGCTGTGTGTCCATAATGGTTGTCACAGAACATATATTTATATACACCCATTGAGCTGTGTGTCCATAATGGTTGTCAGCAGAACATATATTTATATACATCCATTGAGCTGTGTGTCCATAATGGTTGTCACAGAACATATATTTATATACACCCATTGAGCTGTGTGTCCATAATGGTTGTCACAGAACATATATTTATATACATCCATTGAGCTGTGTGTCCATAATGGTTGTCACAGAACATATATTTATATACACCCATTGAGCTGTGTGTCCATAATGGTTGTCACAGAACATATATTTATATACACCCATTGAGCTGTGTGTCCGTAATGGTTGTCACAGAACATATATTTATATACACCCATTGAGCTGTGTGTCCATAATGGTTGTCACAGAACATATATTTATATACACCCATTGAGCTGTGTGTCCATAATGGTTGTCACAGAACATATATTTATATACACCCATTGAGCTGTGTGTCCATAATGGTTGTCACAGAACATATATTTATAAACATCCATTGAGCTGTGTGTCCGTAATGGTTGTCACAGAACATATATTTATATATACCCATTGAGCTGTGTGTCCGTAATGGTTGTCACAGAACATATATTTATATACACCAATTGAGCTGTGTGTCCGTAATGGTTGCACAGAACATATATTTATATACACCCATTGAGCTGTGTGTCCATAATGGTTGTCACAGAACATATATTTATATACACCCATTGAGCTGTGTGTCCATAATGGTTGTCACAGAACATATATTTATATACACCCATTGAGCTGTGTGTCCATAATGGATGTCACAGAACATATATTTATATACACCCATTGAGCTGTGTGTCCATAATGGTTGTCACAGAACATATATTTATATACACCCATTGAGCTGTGTGTCCGTAATGGTTGTCACAGAACATATATTTATATACACCCATTGAGCTGTGTGTCCGTAATGGTTGTCACAGAACATATATTTATATACACCCATTGAGCTGTGTGTCCGTAATGGTTGTCACAGAACATATATTTATATACACCCATTGAGCTGTGTGTCCATAATGGTTGTCACAGAACATATATTTACAGTGGGGCAAAAAAGTATTTAGTCAGCCACCAATTGTGCAAGTTCTCCCACTTAAAAAAGATGAGAGGCCTGTAATTTTCATCATAGGTACACGTCAACTATGAAAGACAAAATGAGAAAAAAAATCCAGAAAATCACATTATAGGATTTTTAATGAATTTATTTGCAAATTATGGTGGAAAATAAGTATTTGGTCAATAACAAAAGTTTTGTCAATACTTTGTTATATACCCTTTGTTGGCAATGACACAGGTCAAACGTTTTCTGTAAGTCTTCACAAGGTTTTCACACACTGTTGCTGGTATTTTGGCCCATTCCTCCATGCAGATCTCCTCTAGAGCAGTGATGTTTTGGGGCTGTCGCTGGGCAACACGGACTTTCAACTCCTTCCAAAGATTTTCTATGGGGTTGAGATCTGGAGACTGGCTAGGCCACTCCAGGACCTTGAAATGCTTCTTACGAAGCCACTCCTTCGTTGCCCGGGCGGTGTGTTTGGGATCATTGTCATGCTGAAAGACCCAGCCACGTTTCATCTTCAATGCCCTTGCTGATGGAAGGAGGTTTTCACTCAAAATCTCGATACATGGCCCCATTCATTCTTTCCTTTAACGGATCAGTCGTCCTGGTCCCTTTGCAGAAAAACAGCCCCAAAGCATGATGTTTCCACCCCCATGCTTCACAGTAGGTATGGTGTTCTCTCAGCATTCTTTGTCCTCCAAACACGACGAGTTGAGTTTTTACCAAAAAAGTTATATTTTGGTTTCATCTGACCATATGACATTCTCCCAATCCTCTTCTGGATCATCCAAATGCACTCTAGCAAACTTCAGACGGGCCTGGATATGTACTGGCTTAAGCAGGGGGACACGTCTTGCACTGCAGGATTTGAGTCCCTGGCGGCGTAGTGTGTTACTGATGGTAGGCTTTGTTACTTTGTTCCCAGCTCTCTGCAGGTCATTCACTAGGTCCCCCCGTGTGGTTCTGGGATTTTTGCTCACCGTTCTTGTGATCAATTTGACCCCACGGGGGTGAGATCTTGCGTGGAGCCCCAGATCGAGGGGAGATTATCAGTGGTCTTGTATGTCTTCCATTTCCTAATAATTGCTCCCACAGTTGATTTCTTCAAACCAAGCTGCTTACCTATTGCAGATTCAGTCTTCCCAGCCTGGTGCAGGTCTACAATTTTGTTTCTGGTGTCCTTTGACAGCTCTTTGGTCTTGGCCATAGTGGAGTTTGGAGTGTGACTGTTTGAGGTTGTGGACAGGTGTCTTTTATACTGATAACAAGTTCAAACAAGTGCCATTAATACAGGTAACGAGTGGAGGACAGAGGATCCTCTTAAAGAAGAAGTTACAGGTCTGTGAGAGCCAGAAATCTTGCTTGTTTGTAGGTGACCAAATACTTATTTTCCACCATAATTTGCAAATAAATTCATAAAATCCTACAATGTGATTTTCTGGATTTTTTTTCCTCAATTTGTCTGTCATAGTTGATGTGTACCTATGATGAAAATTACAGGCCTCTCTCATCTTTTTAAGTGGGAGAACTTGCACAATTGGTGGCTGACTAAATACTTTTTTTTCCCCACTGTATATACACCCATTGAGCTGTGTGTCCGTAATGGTTGTCACAGAACATATATTTATATACACCCATTGAGCTGTGTGTCCGTAATGGTTGTCACAGAACATATATTTATATACACCCATTGAGCTGTGTGTCCGTAATGGTTGTCACAGAACATATATTTATATACACCCATTGAGCTGTGTGTCCGTAATGGTTGTCACAGAACATATATTTATATACACCATTGAGCTGTGTGTCCATAATGGTTGTCACAGAACATATATTTATATACACCCATTGAGCTGTGTGTCCGTAATGGTTGTCACAGAACATATATTTATATACACCCATTGAGCTGTGTGTCCGTAATGGTTGTCACAGAACATATATTTATATACACCCATTGAGCTGTGTGTCCATAATGGTTGTCACAGAACATATATTTATATACACCCATTGAGCTGTGTGTCCATAATGGTTGTCACAGAACATATATTTATATACACCCATTGAGCTGTGTGTCCATAATGGTTGTCACAGAACATATATTTATATACACCCATTGAGCTGTGTGTCCGTAATGGTTGTCACAGAACATATATTTATATACACCCATTGAGCTGTGTGTCTGTAATGGATGTCACAGAACATATATTTATATACACCCATTGAGCTGTGTGTCCATAATGGATGTCACAGAACATATATTTATATACACCCATTGAGCTGTGTGTCCATAATGGTTGTCACAGAACATATATTTATATACACCCATTGAGCTGTGTGTCCATAATGGTTGTCACAGAACATATATTTATATACACCCATTGAGCTGTGTGTCCATAATGGTTGTCACAGAACATATATTTATATACACCCATTGAGCTGTGTGTCCATAATGGTTGTCACAGAACATATATTTATATACACCCATTGAGCTGTGTGTCCATAATGGTTGTCACAGAACATATATTTATATACATCCATTGAGCTGTGTGTCCATAATGGTTGTCACAGAACATATATTTATATACACCCATTGAGCTGTGTGTCCATAATGGTTGTCACAGAACATATATTTATATACACCCATTGAGCTGTGTGTCCATAATGGTTGTCACAGAACATATATTTATATACATCCATTGAGCTGTGTGTCCATAATGGTTGTCACAGAACATATATTTATATACACCCATTGAGCTGTGTGTCCATAATGGTTGTCACAGAACATATATTTATATACACCCATTGAGCTGTGTGCCCACAATGGACGTGAAGTTGTTTTTTTGTGCAGTAAAACTCTGTTATATCACAACTGTGTGTCAAATCCATTGTACATCAGTTGATCATCTTGAGTGTATACAGGGCCTTGCGGTCTCTACGGATTATACCGGATGCCATTGGGTTTGACATTTGCAGCAGGGCTCCATATCGTAGCAAACATACAGTCGCTGGTGAAAGTGGCTGTGCAATGGGGTGTGTAGACTTTCACTATGCACTGTACCTGTTAATCCATCAAAGATGTGGCTGATACAATACCATTAGAACTGGACCCAGAGTAGTCAGTCATGATACAGTACCATTAGAACCGGGTCCAGAGTAGATAGTCATGATACAGTACCATTAGAACTGGACCCAGAGTAGACAGTCATGATACAGTACCATTAGAACTGGACCCAGAGTAGACAGTCATGATACAGTACCATTAGAACTGGACCCAGAGTAGACAGTCATGATACAGTACCATTAGAACTGGACCCAGAGTAGACAGTCATGATACAGTACCATTAGAACTGGACCCAGAGTAGACAGTCATGATACAATACCATTAGAACTGGACCCAGAGTAGATAGTCATGATACAGTACCATTAGAACTGGACCCAGAGTAGACAGTCATGATACAGTACCATTAGAACTGGACCCAGAGTAGACAGTCATGATACAGTACCATTAGAACTGGACCCAGAGTAGACAGTCATGATACAATACCATTAGAACTGGACCCAGAGTAGACAGTCATGATACAGTACCATTAGAACTGGACCCAGAGTAGACAGTCATGATACAGTACCATTAGAACTGGACCCAGAGTAGACAGTCGTGATACAGTACCATTAGAACTGGACCCAGAGTAGACAGTCATGATACAGTACCATTAGAACTGGACCCAGAGTAGACAGTCATGATACAGTACCATTAGAACTGGACCCAGAGTAGACAGTCATGATACAGTACCATTAGAACTGGACCCAGAGTAGACAGTCATGATACAATACCATTAGAACTGGACCCAGAGTAGACAGTCATGATACAGTACCATTAGAACTGGACCCAGAGTAGACAGTCATGATACAATACCATACGGTGCATCTCAACAGAGAGGACAGCGCGTCTCAATAGAGAGGACGGTACGTCTCAACAGAGAGGACGGTGCGTCTCAACAGAAAAGACAAGGGGAGCGTTTCTGTTCCAGCTGGTCTGTGTTTTAAAGTCTCAATAGCAGTATTACCCAGGTAGCATCTGGCTAGGGCCCGGGCCAGCTCCACCAGCCCAGATGGTACACTAAGCAGGCTAATTATTTCAACACAAAACTCTGATGTCCCATCCTACCGGGTCCACTTTCCCCGTTTAGAATTGTACTCTCCGGGCTCCGTGTTGGAAGCCCCTCTGGGGGGCACTATTAAGATGGCAGCATTAAAGGTGTCAGTGTAGACTTGGGGAGCTGGATCCCAGAGACTGGCAGAGACTGGTAGAGACTGGTAGAGACTGGCAGATACTGGTAGAGACTGGTAGAGACTGGCAGAGACTGGCAGAGACTGGCAGAGACTGGTAGAGTGGAAGAGACTGGCAGAGACTGGTAGATACTGGTAGATACTGGTAGAGACTGGCAGAGACTGGTAGAGACTGGTAGAGACTGGCAGATACTGGTAGAGACTGGTAGAGACTGGCAGAGACTGGCAGAGTGGTAGAGACTGGCAGAGACTGGCAGAGACTGGCAGAGACTGGCAGAGACTGGAAGAGTGGCAGAGACTGGCAGAGACTGGCAGAGACTGGCAGATACTGGTAGGGAGGTGCTCTGTGCAGTGTGTGAAGAGCAGATGTAATGATGATCCTATGAGGTCTATTATAAAGGAAGGAAGAGGTTTGGCACTCACTGAAAGGACTGTCAAATTGTCTCTTGCCAAAGACGTTTGTTGCAGCCCAGATGTGTCCTAGTCATCATATTTTGTGAGTTGGACGATCACGATAATCGTGCAAAAAAAAAACAGATCAGTGATATTCCCAGTGATATTCCACCAGGAGATGACCTCACTACAAAGTGCTTAATATACCCTACCTGCTTTACAGCCCAGCATTATGCTTTATCTTTACTCTAGCTACATAATGATCTCTATCCGTCTCAAACACCTATATCTTTAAACTGCAGAATGATCTAGAAAAACCTCTATTGTTATCTATGAAAAGCAGGTGCATCTTAATTACTACCCCCCTCCTTTCTCAATGAGATGGGTCTGAATGTCTGGTTCTGTGTAAATGGCACCCTATTATCTACATAGCGCACTGCTTTTAATGGCTCTGGTCGAAAGTAGTGCACTATATAGGGAATAGGGTGGTGTTTGTGACACAACCCGTTCAGCGGGCCAGGGGCCAGCAGTAACTTGATGAGGGTCTGAATTTGCAGGATGAGATAAAAAGTTCCTGAGCTAGCAGCATGTGGTAGTTGGTCCCTCAGGGGCCGGGAGGGAAATCATATCTCCCCTGCAGGACTGTGTGTGTCTCTCGCTCTCTCTCTCTCTGAGTGTTTGTGTGTATCCTCTTTGGTAAGCACTTCTTATCCAGGCCGAGAGAGAGAGAGAGAGAGAGAGAGAGAGAGAGAGAGAGAGAGAGAGAGAGAGAGAGAGAGAGAGAGAGAGAGAGAGAGAGAGAGAGAGACAGAGAGAGAGAGAGAGAGAGAGAGAGAGAGAGAGAGAGAGACAGAGAGACAGAGAGAGAGAGAGAGAGAGAGAGAGAGAGAGAGAGCGAGAGAGAGAGAGAGAGAGAGAGAGAGGGAAAGAGAGAGAGAGAGAGAGAGAGATAGCAGCAGGAGTGGGGGCATATCCAGTAACAACAGCTTTATGTTCAATCCAATACTCTGGATCAATCCTCAAGACCGGAGGAAGAGGAGTGCCATTAACCTCTCAGCCAACCCAACCAATACTCTCTCTCTCTCTCCTTTCTGTCTCTCTCTCTCTGTCTGACTTTCTTTTTCTGTCTCTCTCTCTCACTCTCTCTCTCTCTAATATTTACAAAAAAAATACTTCAGTGTTTCAACCCCTATTTGTTGCAAATACAGGATCCACTAGAGACTAAAGGATGACTAGAAGACAGGATCCACTAGACTAAAGGATGACTAGAAGACATGATCCACTAGAGACTAATGGATGACTAGAAGACAGGATCCACTAGAGACTAAAGGATGACTAAAAGACAGGATCCACTAGACTAAAGGATGACTAGAAGACAGGATCCACTAGAGGCTAAATTATGACTAGAAGACAGGATCCACTAGACTAAAGGATGAGTAGAAGACAGGATCCACTAGACTAAAGGATGACTAGAAGACAGGATCTACTAGAGACTAAAGGATGAGTAGAAGACAGGATCCACTAGAGACTAAAGGATGACTAGAAGACAGGATCCACTAGAGACTAAAGGATGACTAGAAGACAGGATCCACTAGAGACTAAAGGATGAGTAGAAGACAGGATCCACTAGAGACTAAAGGATGAGTAGAAGACAGGATCCACTAGAGACTAAAGGAGGACTAGAAGACAGGATCCACTAGACTAAAGGATGACTAGAAGACATGATCCACTAGAGACAAAATGATGAATAGAAGACAGGATCCACTAAAGGATGACTAGAAGACAGGATCCACTAGACTAAAGGATGACTAGAAGACAGGATCCACTAGAGACTAATGGATGACTAGAAGACAGGATCCACTAGACTAAAGGATGACTAGAAGACAGGATCCACTAGAGACTAAAGGATGAGTAGAAGACAGGATCCACTAGACTAAAGGATGACTAGAAGACAGGATCCACTAGAGACTAGAGGATGACTAGAAGACAGGATCCACTAGACTAAAGGATGACTAGAAGTGAGCGTTGTGCTTGCCTCTCTGCCATGTAATGTTTACATCAAACACTGCTCTGAAAACTACAGAACTGGCCTCAGTTTGTTGATCTAATGAACTGCCTGGCCAAAATAAATAGCCAGAGACATTCAAATATTTTAGTTTTAATTAAGACAATAATGCTGCATGTTATGTTATTACACATTCCTCTATACTCATCACCTTTTCTCTACACATGCGGCATCTTGCGTGTGTGTGTGTGTGTGTGTGTGTGGGGTGTGTGTGTGTGTGTGTGTGTGTGTGTGTGTGTGTGTGTGTATGTATCTGAGAGAAAGATAGAGATGGAATAAAA
>NW_025533706.1:190000-195000 GCF_020615455.1 Coregonus clupeaformis
CCCTCTATAAGGTCAAAACAAAGAGCCCTCCCTTCCTCCCTTCCCCTCCTCCCCTCCTCCCCTCCTCTCCTCCCTCTCTCCCTCAGCTGCCCTCTATAAGGTCAAAACAAAGAGCCCTCCCCTCCTCCCCTCCTCTCCTCCCCTCCTCCCCCTCCTCCCCTCCTCTCCTCCCTCTCTCCCTCAGCTGCCCTCTATAAGGTCAAAACAAAGAGCCCTCCCCTCCTCCCCTCCTCCCCTCCTCTCCTCCCTCTCTCCCTCAGCTGCCCTCTATAAGGGCAAAACAAAGAGCCCTCCCTTCCACCCCTCCTCTCCTCCCTCTCTCCCTCAGCTGCCCTCTATATATATTGTAAAAACAAAGAGCCCTCCCCTCCTCCCCTCCTCCCCTCCTCTCCTCCCTCTCTCCCTCAGCTGCCCTCTATAAGGGCAAAACAAAGAGCCCTCCCTTCCTCCCCTCCTCTCCTCCCTCCCTCCCTCAGCTGCCCTCTATAAGGTCAAAACAAAGAGCCCTCCCCTCCCCGCCTCCCCTCCTCCCCTCCTCCCCTCCTCTCCTCCCTCCCTCCCTCAGCTGCCCTCTATATATTGTAAAAACAAAGAGCCCTCCCCTCCTCCCCTCCTCCCCTCCTCCCCTCCTCCCCTCCTCTCCTCCCTCCCTCCCTCCCTCAGCTGCCCTCTATAAGGTCAAAACAAAGAGCCCTCCCCCCTCCCCTCCCCTCCTCCCCTCCTCCCCTCCTCTCCTCCCTCTCTCCCTCAGCTGCCCTCTCTCTATAAGGTCAAAACATAGAAGAGACAGACCTAAGCTGTCTCCACATATAGCCCCGCCCTTAGCCCAAGAATTAATGAAGTCATATGCATTTTTAATAGTTCATCTCAGAATATTCACTAACCCATCACCTTCGCGTGTCGTCACTGTTTTAGGCTGCGTCCCAAATAGCACACCATTCCCTATATAGTGCACTACTTTTGATAGGGCTCTGGTCAAACATAGTGCACTATGTAGGGATTAGGGCACCATTTGAGATGCTGGCCATAGATCCTCTACCTCTATCAATAACCTCGCTGGAACCTTCTCTTTAAGACCACCGGGGCGGATGGGCATCCGGGGGCGGACGGGTCGCTGCTGGAAATAGAATGAAAAAAAAAGGGTCTGAGGAGAAAATGACATGTAATGTAATGGATATCTTTCTGTCATCTAAAAATACTCTGATGAGAGAGAGAGAGAGAGAGAGAGAGAGACAGAGAGAGAGAGAGAGAGAGAGAGAGAGAGAGAGAGAGAGAGAGAGAGAGAGAGAGAGAGAGAGAGAGAGAGAGACAGAGAGAGACAGAGAGAGAGAGAGATTCAGTTATAAGACAGAAAAAAGGACATGTCCTCTCTCCATTTTGCTGCTCCCAAAGGTGATTATTTAATCAAACTTAATATGATACAACAACAAAACAAAAAACAATTGAACCAACAATGTCTTCGTCAGGTCAGTTATTAAGTAATCTTCCTGTATAAGACAGACCACACTTGAATCACAGCCTGTTTTCCACCCTCACCAATACAAGGAAGCAGTGGCTAGTTTGACTGATGGATAGGAGTGAGTCTATTGGCCAGTGACTGATTCACTCTGCTGTTATTGGTCCTAATTTGATAATAAGAGAGGGAGCGGGCGGTCTCAATACAATCACTTAGAAGGTATTAGAGGGGACAGGAGCAGTGGCAGGACACTGACGAATAGGATTATATAGCCTGGTCCCAGATCTGTTGGTGCTGTCTTGACCGTATGATTATATAGCCTGGTCCCAGATCTGTTGGTGCTGTCTTGACCGTATGATTATATAGCCTGGTCCCAGATCTGTTGGTGCTGTCTTGACCGTATGATTATATACCCTGGTCCCAGATCTGTTGGTGCTGTCTTGACCGTATGATTATATACCCTGGTCCCAGATCTGTTGGTGCTGTCTTGACCGTATGATTATATAGCCTGGTCCCAGATCTGTTGGTGCTGTCTTGACCGTATGATTATATAGCCTGGTCCCAGATCTGTTGGTGCTGTTTTGACCGTATGATTATATAGCCTGGTCCCAGATCTGTTGGTGCTGTCTTGACCGTATGATTATATAGCCTGGTCCCAGATCTGTTGGTGCTGTCTTGACCGTATGATTATATAGCCTGGTCCCAGATCTGTTGGTGCTGTCTTGACCGTATGATTATATAGCCTGGTCCCAGATCTGTTGGTGCTGTCTTGACCGTATGATTATATAGCCTGGTCCCAGATCAGTTGGTGCTGTCTTGACCGTATGATTATATAGCCTGGTCCCAGATCTGTTGGTGCTGTCTTGACCGTATGATTATATAGCCGTCCCAGATCAGTTGGTGCTGTCTTGACCGTATGATTATATAGCCTGGTCCCAGATCTGTTGGTGCTGTCTTGACCGTATGATTATATAGCCTGGTCCCAGATCTGTTGGTGCTGTCTTGACCGTATGATTATATAGCCTGGTCCCAGATCTGTTGGTGCTGTCTTGACCGTATGATTATATAGCCTGGTCCCAGATCTGTTGGTGCTGTCTTGACCGTATTATTATATAGCCTGGTCCCAGATCTGTTGGTGCTGTTTTGACCGTATGATTATATAGCCTGGTCCCAGATCTGTTGGTGCTGTCTTGACCGTATGATTATATAGCCTGGTCCCAGATCTGTTGGTGCTGTCTTGACCGTATGATTATATAGTCTGGTCCCAGATCAGTTGTTGCTGTCTTGACAATATTATTATATAGCCTGGTCCCAGATCTGTTGGTGCTGTCTTGACCATAGAAGTGGGCTATGAACCAGGCTAATAATGCATGTTCTGGAACGGTCATTCATGTTCTGGAACGGTCATTCATGTTCTGGAACGGTCATTCATGTTCTGGAACGGTCATTCATGTTCTGGAACGGTCATTCATGTACACAGACAGTTCCACTAACGATTATCCTGTCCCATCAGTTGCTAAGGGAATGTACTTAATGAAAAGATATAAACCTAAATGGTGTGGCTGTCCTGCTGGGGGATTCTGCCACTAGACAAGGCACAGTCCTTTACAGGTCATTTCATCCCAAAGGGGTCAACCCTAAGAGAAGAGACTGGGACACCAAACTGTCCCCTTAACATTACATTACATTTGATTGTTTTGTGTCTCTGTCAGATTGTCTTGTCTGTTCAACTGTTGGGAGATCTAGGGGCTGGTTTCCCAGAGTCCTGGGGCTAAAAAGCCATGGTGAATCTTTTATTGAAAATGTTTTTTTTTTTTTTTTAGTCGTGGATTAGGTTTACTCTGTGTCCAGGAAACCTGCTCAGAGTTGATGGTTTGTATGTGGTTGAGTGACCCGTTAGAGCCAGACAGCTGTAAAGGAACAAGTCCAGTGTGAACACCAGGGTTCAACATCAACGTGCTGCTTTCTTCTCCTTCCTATTCTGCTGCAGTCCGGCAGATTTTTCTATCACATGAACGTGTCCGTGCTACGATATGGACTGCTGTGAATAGGAGACATCAGAGATGAAAGCACATTTGTGTCCTATTTATTCACAATGCGCCACAGGCCCTTCCTGAGATATGACCAGCGCAACACTAGAGGCCTTTAATAAAAATAAAACAAAAGAGGCGAGAAATAGAGATTTACGTCTGCCATTTTGACGGGACTTGATATAAGGTGTTCATAACAAGTTTAGCATTTTATTCCTGGTCCCACACACATTTAATCATGTTTTAATGTGATCTAGATATGCTGCACTCATCCTCTCCTCCACTCCCTCCTTCCATCCCTCCCAAACAGATTGCCACAATGCTTGTAATGACTGCCCTCCACAGCTGTGGTAACCTAGAAGAGGAGTGTGTGTGTGTGTGTGTGCGTGTGTGCGTGTGTGCGTGTGTGTGTGTGTGTGTGTGTGTGCGTGTGTGCGCGTGTGTGCGTGTGTGCGTGCGTACGTGTGTGTATGTATGTGGGAAGGCAGCAGGGTGATACTATTACCATAATAATCCCCCTCTGGTCCCAGGGGGCCCCATGGAGAGATGGAGGGAGGAGGGGAGAGGCTAGGTGGTGGGGGGGGGGGTGCTCTACTCCACTGCAGAGGGGACTCATCTGGTCCTGGGGCCTTGGAGCAAAGCTTCCCAGCCTGGCTGTCTGCTTGCCTGTCTGACTGGTTGGTTGGTGTGCCTGGGCTGGGCTGGGTTTGGGATGAGGCTGAGCCAGCTGGTTGGTTGGTGTGCCTGGGCTGGGGATGAGGCTGAGCCAGCCTGTGGGCAATGTAATAAGACTGCACCTCAATGCTGCCTCCTGCCACCACCACCACCACTGACCCTGCTGATGGAACTGCTGCCTCCTGCCACCACCACCACCACTGACCCTGCTGATGGAACTGCTGCCTCCTGCCACCACCACCACCACTGATCCTGCTGATGGAACTGCTGCCTCCTGCCACCACCACCACCACTGACCCTGCTGATGGAACTGCTGCCTCCTGCCACCACCACTGACCCTGCTGATGGAACCGCTGCCTCCTGCCACCACCACCACCACTGACCCTGCTGATGGAACTGCTGCCTCCTGCCACCACCACCACCACTGACCCTGCTGATGGAACTGCTGCCTCCTGCCACCACCACTGACCCTGCTGATGGAACTGCTGCCTCCTGCCACCACCACCACCACTGACCCTGCTGATGGAACTGCTGCCTCCTGCCTCCTGCCACCAGCACCACCACTGACCCTGCTGATGGAACTGCTGCCTCCTGCCACCACCACTGACCCTGCTGATGGAACTGCTGCCTCCTGCCACCACCACCACCACTGACCCTGCTGATGGAACTGCTGCCTCCTGCCACCACCACTGACCCTGCTGATGGAACTGCTGCCTCCTGCCACCACCACCACCACTGACCCTGCTGATGGAACTGCAGCCTCCTGCCACCACCACTGACCCTGCTGATGGAACTGCTGCCTCCTGCCACCACCACTGACCCTGCTGATGGAACTGCTG